>NC_058133.1:50533345-50723074 GCF_016433145.1 Gracilinanus agilis
CCTTCCTTCCTTCCTTTCTTTTTCTTTCTTTCTTTCTTTCTTTCTTTCTTTCTTTCTTTCTTTCTTTCTTTCTTTCTTTCTTTCTTTCTATCCACTGAGCCACCTAACTACCCCCTATAGGTAGGTACTTTAGGCCAGAACTGCTTAGGGTAAGGATTGGCCATGTGATTTCATTACTAAAGGGTACTTCTATCGGAGGAAAATTCTAACCCAGCTTGGCATTTTCTCATCAGTTTATTGTGTGATGGAATTGCCAAGAGGACTAAGAGATTAGGTAACTTTTCTAGGGTCACACGATCAATGTTAATCCTAGGTCTTGGTCTGAGGTTGTCCTCCATGCCAGGCTACATATATTAATAAATCTAGTGTTTTCCAAAAGATAAATCTATTTGTCTGCCAACAAAGTGTGTACATCATTTTGGTCTCATGAACCAAAAAAAGGGTGTTTTTATATCATTTTTGTCCCACTGAGTACTTATTCTATATGGATATAATATTTTTTCTTATTCATTTACGATATTTAAAGTATCACAAAATAGTTCTAGATTACCACTGCCAAAGTCAATTAGAATATTTTTCCTGGGCAGTTTCCAATGGCTACAGAAGGTAGTTTAAATTGGTAATTATTTACTGATTCATCCTTCCATTACTATTTCTAGTATTTATCTCCTTGCCCAATTCAACTGTCAAGAAAGATGAACACTTAATTAGATTAAATCAACAGCTGAGTTTTTGTTGAAAAACACATTTATGATTATTGACTAAATTGGGCCAAAAGACATATCAGTTTAGGGAGTCTTTTGGACAGTAAACATCATAGTTTTCCCATCCTATGGAATTATTTCTCCTTTTTTCCCATTACTTCAAAGTGTCCACATGCCATGTTTGAAACCTTATCAGGAGCAGTTAGATGCATAGTGGGTAGAGTGCTAGGCCTGCTTTCAGGAAGCCCTGAATTCAATGGATGTCAGACAGCTGTGTGACCCTGGGCAAGTCACTTATCTCTGGTTGTCTCAGATTCCTTATCTGTAAAATGGGTATAATTATAGCACTTACCTACCAGGAGTGTAGTGGGGATCAAAAGATGTAATAATTGTAAAGCACTTACAGTGCCGACACATAGTTAGCTTTACATAAATATTGTTTTCATTATTATCATCCTTGTCATATTTTCTTGATATTGAGAAGGAATCTACAGACTAGAAAGGCTATTCATTATTTAACCATCACTAACCTTATAGAATTCTTGTCACCTTTCCTGATCACATTTTTCTTTTGCAATATCTCTTCCATATCTTCTGCATCAAGGTTTTTCTGTTATGTCTTGAACCTTGATCATTCTTTTTTTTTTTTTTTAAACCCTTGTCCTTCAGTGTATTGTCTCATAGGTGGAAGATTGGTAAGGGTGGGCAATGGGGGTCAAGTGACTTGCCCAGGGTCACACAGCTGGGAAGTGGCTGAGGCCGGGTTTGAACCTAGGACCTCCTGTCTCTAGGCCTGACTCTCACTCCACTGAGCTTCCCAGCTGCCCCCTACATTGATCATTCTTGTTGCATGTCTGTTTCTGAAACACTACAGAAACACAGATATCTCATCATGAGATCACAAAATAATAGATTTGCAACTGGAAGAGAACTTAGAGGGCATCCAGTCTACCTTCTTACTTTTGAGATGAGGAAACTGAGGCCCAGTTGTTTGTCTGAGGTTATAGGAAGTGAGTGATAGAGGTGGGATTTGAATTCAGAGATTCTGACTCCAAACCCATCTTTTTTTCTACTTACGATTCTGATAAAGATACTATATTATGGTGGCGCTACTTTATATTTTATAGTTCTGCTTATAAAAGAATTATAGAAAAGGTAATGTCAAGGGAACAAAATTTATTATTATTATTATTATTATTATTATTATATTTTTAAATTCTAGAGAATGGAAAGTACCATGAGAGAGAGCACTGAATTTGGAGCCAAATGACCTGAGTTTGAATCCTAGCTTTGCCTTCAACTCCCTATGTAATTTTATGAAAATCATTTTACTTCTTTTGGCTTCTCCTTTCTTCCTCCCTATAATAATATAATGAGGGTAATTCCCTCATTTGAATTCCTGACAGGCTCTCCTATAATTCTTTCCTAAGTGCAACATAAAAAATAAGCCCCCTCCATCATAATGTGGCATCTTTATTAGTTTTAGAGCAGAATGGCAAAATAGAAAAAAAAATCTATGGATTTGAAGTCAGAGTACTTGAGCTCAAATCCTACCTCTGCCATCTAGATGACCTTGATCAAATCAATTAACATCCCTTGGCCTTGGTTTTCTCATCTTTAAAATGAGGATGTTACACTAGAGGGATTTCAGCATCTCTTCTAGCTTTAAATCTATGATACTAAGAAGGGGGATAGAGAAGGGAACAAACATTTATTAAGCATCTATAATGTATCATGCACTCCTCTGTTTACTTTACAAATATAATCTCATTTGATCCCATTTGATGTCTGGGTTTCTGTGGTGTTTCATAAACACTCCAGCCTATACGGAACTGAAGGTGAGAATCACCTACAGGCAATGGAAATTAAACAGGAGTCTACATTTATATTGAGCTTTAAGATTTATAAAATACTTGATATACCTCATTCCATCTGATTCTCAAAATAACCTTGTGAATTAGGAGCTCTATTATCCCACTGTTTTACAGATGAGGAAACTGAGACTCAGTTGTAAATGATTAGTCCAGGGTGAAACATTGAGTAGTTTTTTAAAGCTAGATTTAAGTTCAGGTTTTCCTGACTTCATCTCCTGTGCATTTTCAATCAGAGTGAGGGGATTTATAAAGTAGCATCTAGAACTATATCCTAAACTGTTAAATATCTTGATAATGTTATTGACTAGCTACCTGGAAAGTAAGGTAAACTTACTTATCACATCAGGCTTATATGAGCAAAGCAAGGTGTGCAAAGCAGATGCCAAGAGTCAGGAACCAGGTAGTTGTAAGGAGTATGGAGGCTGGAGAACTCTTGTTGGTGTTTAGCTTCAATCCATCATGGTGGCCAGTAGATTAGTAAGCTAAGCAGGATCTCTCTACCTCTTTTCTACTTTCCCCTCTCTTTACTACTACTACTACTACTACTACTACTACTACTACTACTACTACTACTACTACTACTACTATTTAATAAAGTTCTACAGCTACTAACAGCCTCATAATTTTAATTATTACCTAGTAACAGAGAGGTATTTGGATTCTAATGAGATTGGGAATCCAGGTAAATTGACATGCCAGAACTGGTCAGTAAACAAGTTAAGAATCCAGCATAGGAACATCAGACATAAAATAAAAGGTATCAATAATCAATATGTCACAAATTCATCCATATATGTGCATAAAACTGGGTTAGGGGTGCCAGCATCCCTTTAGGAATTGTCCCAGTTCCTCATTGCTTTGTCCCAATCATTCCCTTGAAACATGCCCACATTCTATGAACACTTATAATATGAATTTAATACTAATATAACATTCTGGAGGTTTCTCATATTTAGACCTCAAGACAAAAATTAAATGAAGAAGCTGGAGAAGAATTTGACCTGGAAAATAGCAGAAAAGGAGATTACATAATAGCTGTCATTAAGTATTTGAAAGAGAGATATGCAACTTCTGCTTGGTCACAGAGGCAGAAATAAGAGCAGTGGAAATAAGTTGAAAAGAAGTATATTTTAGGGGGCAACTGGATGGCTCAGTGTATTGAGAGCCAGGCCTAGGGGTCCTAGGTTCAAATCTGTCCTCAGACAATTCCTAGATGTATGATCCTGGGCAAGTCACTTAACCCCTATTGCCTAACCCTTACCACTCTTCTGCCTTGGAACCAATATCTAGTATTGATTCTAAGATAGAAGATAAAGGTTTCAAAAAGAAAAGAAAAAAAAGGATTCTTTGATGGAAGGTAGGGGTTTAAAAAAAGAAGCAAATTTTAGCTTGGTAAAAAGAAATAAAAGAATAAAACATACATATACTCATGTACAACTTCCTAACAATTAGTGCTATCCAGAAATGGTATGGTTCTTGGGAGGGAGAAGGTTCCTTCTCTTTAGAAATCCTCACACAAAGAATAACCACTTGTTAGATCTGTTATACAGGGGATTCTGTTTTCTTATTCAAGGATGGGTTGGGCTAGAAGGGCTACTGAGGTCCCATTTCTAAGATTCTGTGGTTAGGAAAAAAATAATCTCAGGATTTGGGGAGCTCTGAGCCAGGAGGCCATGAAAAGAATTATGTGGTAGCACCTGGTTTAAACAAAGACGAGGAGGCATTTGAAGGTCTAGCCTTTAAATGTCAACATAATGGTATCTGCAGTAATCTACCTTTTTTTAATAAAGCAGGAAAAGAGAACATCTCCAAGAGACTTGTAATAATGCTTTGTTTTTAAATAAAAACAATATAGACAAAATGGGGAGAAGAGATATGCTTCTCACTCTCCTGAATATAAAAAGACCCACAAAAGAAATTTGGAATGCAGCTAGATACTTGCTATTTTGCCTCAGGAGGGGAAGTTTTTCAAGAAACCACCCTGGAAGATACAGTGAGGGGAATTAGATAGAAACTCCCTTTTTTCTGGGCTAATAATTCATTCTAAAATATAGCTCATCTCTGACACTGTGAATTAAAATATATGTTGACAAAGAGATATTGCTTTTTTACACCAGGTAATATACTTGTTATGGATTTATGGTTTGTACATAATATTAAGTGGCCCGGACAGAAGGATTTCATTGAACTCTTGGGAAAGACTGTAACTTCTATTTCCTGCTGACTTCTGTTTTCCTTAGTTGCTTATTGAGATTTATAGAATATTCAGACTTTGATTTTTTAATTATAATTGGCAGGTGTCCCTGAAGTTGTAAAGCAATTAGGAAGCCTGTGGTTATTTTCTTATAAGAGAGGCTCTGGTGGATTCTGGTTTTAAAGCACAATGTTTATCATTTTCTACTTCCTCTCATTTATCATTCCAGATTGGATCTATCATGGCTAGTCTGTGAGCTGAGGCAATGACCAATGGCTTAGGAAGGAAAAGGAGAGAAATACCCCAGAGAGCACATTCATGACCTATAATGCATGTAGGAGGTGACCATAAATGATCAGTTTTTTATACTCTGCCTCATGAATTTGCCCATATATTGTCTTAAAACTAGGAGGAAGGATAAGTGGACTTACTTTTCACTAAATTATCCCACTGCCTATTTTTAAATACAACCATAATATTTGATTCTGTTAATACCTGAGTCAATGATTTTCACAGCTTGACAGTAAAATGTGAAAGATTTTTTTAATCCGTTTATTTAATGGAGGGACCTCTAGTTTCTGGGTTATTGGATGGTAAAAAGATTTTTTTTTACCTAGTCCCTTTGACTAACTCAACCAAATCCTCTAAGTCTTTCCATTACAATCCAATGGGGATTTTCAATTTTCCACAAGGGGATCATTTTATTTATGTGTTTTTCTTTCTAGATGAGACAGATAACTCAATTAATCCCCTACAGAGTGTTCTTCCTTATGTCAGCTTGATTAACTGGACTACATTATGTTCAAATTATCCATTTTCTAAACTGAATGAAGGTAAAGAAGTGTAAGGAGATGAATATTCATTCATTCATTCATCCAATAAAAATTTATTGTGCACCCTACCCAGTCCTCTCTTTGCTAGGTGCTTCAAAGAAAGGAGAAAGTAAATTCTTAGTATATATACTGAAAATGTACCTTCCCTGATTTCTGCCACCAATTCAGTGGGGGGAATTCTTTTATAGAAACCATTCTTCTCTTCTGATCTCCCTTCTTTTTTTTTCATACCCACTCCTCAGAAACAATTGAAAACTTTTCTCCTTCAGTCAAATGACATAACTCAGAGACCGGGATCCACAATCTCACTTCTGAGACTTTGCTCAAGCTAGCCCCTATAGCTACTATGCCTTTCTTATTTCCTCTCCCTTTTTAATTCTTATCTGTCCTTTATTTCCCACTTCAAATGCCCTTCAGGAAGCCCTTTCTGATCAGAAGTGGTCTACCCTTCCAAGGATCTCACATAACAATCTATCTACTCTTTTCTTATCAACCAACAACATTTTCTGGTACCCACAATTCGTTCATTTATCTATCTATCTATCTATCTATCTATCTATCTATCTATCTGTTTGTTTATTTATTCATTTGTAATATTTTTCCATGGTTATATGATTCATGATTTTCCCCTTCTTAATTCTCCCCGTCCCGGAGCTGACAAGCAATTCCACTGGGTTATGCATGTATCATTGTTCAAAACCTATTTTCATATTATTCATATTTGCAGGAGAGTAATGTTTTAACATTAAAACCCTAATTATATCCCTATCAATCCACATAATCAATCGTGTTTTTCTTCTGCATTTCTATTCCCACAGTTCTTTCCCTGGATGTGGATAGCGTTCTTTCTCATAAGTTCCTCTGGATTGTCCTGGGTCATTGCATTGCTGCTAGTAGAAAAATCTCTAACATTTGATTGTGCCATAATGTATCAGGGGGGCAGCTGAGTGGCTCAGTGGATCGAGAGCCAGGCCTAGAGACTGGAGGTCCTAGGTTCAAGTCCGGCCTCGGACACTTCCAGCTGTGTGACCTTGGGCAAGTCACTTGACCCCTACTGCCCACCCTTACCACTCCTGGGCCAAGGAAGGTCCCTAGCCCGGATGAAAAAAGGAGGAGGGTTGGGCGTGGGGCTAGCAACCCCACCCTGTAAAAACTACATCTGCTAAAGAAACTGCAACCTAAAGTAGAGGCAGCTGGGCTAGCTCAGTGGATTGAGAACCAGGCCTAGAGACTAAAGGTCCTAGGTTCAAGTCCGGGCTCAGACACTTCCCAGCTGGGTGACCCTGAGCGACTGTGTGTCCCATTGCCTACTGGTTGTGGCCCTATGCTCCTAGAATGGAGTCCCAGGATAAAAAAAAAATAATGTATCAGTCTCTGTATACAGTGTTCTCCTGGTTCTATTCCTTTCACTCTACATCAATTCCTGGAGATTGTTCCAGTTCACATGGAATTCTTCTAGTTCATTATTTCTTTCAACACAGTAGTATTCCATCACCATCATATAACACAATTTGTTCAACTGTTCCCCAGTTGATGGACACCCCCTCATTTTCCAATTTTGGTCACCACAAAGAACACAGCTATAAATATTTTTGTACAAGTCTTTTTCCTTATTATCTCTTTGGGGTACAAACTCAGCAGTAGTATGGCTGAATCAAAAGGCATGCATTTTTTTTAACCCTTACCTTCTGTCTTGGAGTCAATGTACATTGATTCCAAGGCAGAAGAGTGGTAAGGGCTAGGCAATGGTGGTTAAGTATCTTGCCCAGGGCCACTTCTGAGGCCAAATTTGAACCTAGGACCTCCAGTCTCTAGGCCTGGCTCTGAATCCACTGAGCCACTCAGCTGCCCCCCATGTATTCTTTTAAAGCCTTTTGTGCATAGTTCCAAATTGCCATCCAGAATGGTTGGATCAATTCACAACTCCACCAGCAATGCATTAATGTCCCAATTTTGCCACATCCCCTCCAACATTTATCACTTTCCTTTGTTGCCATATTGGCCAGTCTGATAGGTATAAGGTGATACATCAGAGTTGTTTTAATTTGCATTTCTCTAATCAGGAGAGATTTAGAACACTTTTTCATGTGCTTATTGATAGTTTTGATTTCGTCATGTGAAAATTGCCTGATCATGTGTCCCTTGACAAGTTGTGGAGAGGGGAATGGTTTGATTTTTGGTAAATATGACTTAGTTCCTTATATATTTGGCAAATTAAACCTTTGTCAGAGAGTTTTGTTATAAAAATGTTCTCAGTTTTTTGCTTTTTCTAAGTTTGGTTGCATTGGTTTGTCTTTTCAAAACCATTTTAATTTGATGTAATCAAAGTAATTCATATTACATTTTGTAATGTTCTCTGTCTCTTGGTTGGTCTTAAATTCCTTCCTTTCCCACAGTTCTGACAGGTATATTATTCTATGTTCACCTAATTTGTTTATGGTTTCACTATAAAATGTTGATCTAAATCTAAATCTTCCCATACTGTTTTCCAATTTTTTTAGCAGTTTTTGTCAAATAACGAGTTCTTGTTCCAAAAGTTGGGATCATTGGGTTTATTGAACACTGTCTTGCTACCCGTAGTCTATTACATTGATCCATACTTCTCTCTCTTAGCCAGTACCATAATGCTTTGATAACCACTGCTTTATAGTACAGTTTAAGATCTGGTACTGCTAGGCCCCCATCCTTCATATTTTTTTTCATAATTTCCTTTAATATTCTTGATCTCTAGTTCTTCCAGATGAACTATGTTATATTTTTTCTAATTCTATAAAAAAGGTTTTTGGTAGTTTGATATGCATGGCACTGAATAAGTAGATTAATTTGGGTAAGATTGTCATTTTTATTATGTTAACTTGTCCTACCCATGAGCAAATAATGTTTTTCCAGTTAGATCTAGTTTCAATTGTGTGAAAAGCGTATTGTAGTTGTGTTCATATAATTCCTGTGTTTGTCTTAGTGGCTAAATTCCTAAATATTTTATATTGTTTAGAGTGATTTCAAATGGAGATTTTCTAATTCCTGCTGCTGAATTTTGTTGGAAATATATAGAAATGCTAATGATTTACTTTTATTTATATTGTACCCCAAAACATTGCTGTAGTTGTTAATTTCCACTAGTCTTTTACTTGATTTTCCAGGATGCTTTAAGTATACCATCATATCATCTGCAAAGAGTAATGGTTTAGTTTCCTTATTGCCTACTTTAATCCTTTCAATCTCCTTTTCTTCTCTAATTGCTACTGCTAGTGTTTCTAGTACAATATTGAATAAAAGAGGTGATAATGGGCATCCTTGCTTCACTCCTGGCCTTATGGAAAGGCTTCTAACTTGTCCCCATTGCAGATTATACTTACTGATGGTTTTAAATATATACTGTTTATTATTTTGAGGAATGACCCTTCTATCCTAAACTTTCTAGTGTTTTCAATAGGAATGAGTGTTGTATTTTATTAAAGGCTTTTTCTGAATCTATTGAGATGATCATGTGATTTCTATTGGTTTGATTATTGATATTGTCAATTATGTGGATTGTTTTTCTAATATTAAACCAGTTTTGTATTCCTAATATAAATCCCACCTGGTCATAGTGGATAATCTTTGTGATTACTTGCTGGAGTCTTTTTACTTGTATTCAATTTAAGATTTTTGCATTTATGTTCATTAAGGAAATTTCTGTAGTTTTCTTTGTTTTTGATCTGCCTGGCTTTGGAATCAATACCATATTTGTGTCATAAAAAGTATTTGGTAAGACTTCTTCTTTGATTATTTTGTCAAATAATTTGTGTAGTATTGGGATTAGTTGTTCTTTAAGTGTTTGATAGAATTCACTTGTGAATCCATCTGTCCCTGGGGATTTTTTCTTAGGAAGTTCCTTGATGACTTGTTTAATTTATTTTTATGATATGGGATTATTTAAGTATTCTATTTATCTGTCGTTAATCTGGGCAATTTATATTTTTGTAAATATTCACCCATTTCACCTGGATTATCATATTTATTGTCATATAATTGGGCAAAATAGTTCTTAATAATTACCTTAATTTCCTTTTCATTAGATGTGAGATCACTCTTTTCATTTTTAATACTGTTAATCTGATTTTCTTCTTTCTTTTTTTTACTAGATTAACCAGTAATTTATCAATTTTATTTGTTATTTCAAAGTACCAGCTCCTAGTCTTAATTGTTAGTTCAATAGTTCTTTTACTTTCATTTTGATTAATTTCTCTTTTAATTTTTAGGATTTCCAATTTAGTGTTCATTCGGGGATTTTTAATTTGTTCTTTTTCTAATTTCTAAGTTGGAAGCCCAATTTGTTGATCTCCTCTCTCTTGATTTTCTTGCTATAGGCACTCAGAAATATACATTTTTCCCCCGAGTACCACTTTGGCTGTATCCAATAGGTTTATATATGATGTCTCCTCATTGTCATTCTCTTTAATGAAGTCTATAATTGTTTCTCTGATTTCTTTTTTGACCCACCAGTTTTGAAGAATGTGATTATTTAGTTTCCAATTACTTTTAAATTTGCCTTTGAATAAACACTAGTTAAGTATAATTTTTATCGCATTATGATCTTAAAAAGTTGTGTTTATTATTTCTGCTTTTCTGTATTTGTTTGCAATATTTCTACACCCTAGTACATGGTCAGTCATTGTATATGTACCATGTACTCTTGAGAAGATATATTCCTTTTTATCTCTGTTCAGTTTTTTCCAGATATCTATTAACTCTAATTTTTCTAGCATTTCATTCACTTCCATTACTTCTTTCTTATTTATTTTTTTTTTTTGGTTTGATTTATCTAGTTCTGAAAGGGAAAGTATGAGATCCCCCAGTAATATGGTCTTACTGTCTATTTCTTCCTTGAACTTCCTTCAATTTTCCTTTAGAAATCTAGATGTTATATCATTTGGTGCATAAATGTTTAGTATTGATAATACTTTATTGTTTATAGTACCCTTTAACAGAATGTAATTTCCTTCTTCATTTCTTTTAATCAGATCAGTTTCTACTTTATCTTTGTCTGATATCATGATTGCTACTTCTGCTTTTTTTACTTTAGATGACTCATAATGAATTCTGCTCCAGTCTTTTACCTTGAATCTGTGTGTGTCACCCTGCCTTAAATGTGCTTCTTGTAAACAACATATAGTAGGATTCCAGTTTTTAATCCACTCTGCTATCTGCTTCCATTTGTAATGTATGGAAAATGGTCAGTCATTTTTGTAGGTGCAAAAGAGCAGTTTGCCCCTTTAGAACACAGAACCTGGCAAGGCAGCACTGGGCATATGCTAATCTGGCAGTTGGGAAAAGAGTATAAATTGAGGAGGGAAACCCCTCAGGGCCCATTTCTTCTTCTCTGAGTTAGGGAGGCAGGAGGTTGTCTACTGTCCGTGGAAGGAGGATAGATTGGTATAGGTAGGCAGGCAGGGTTCAGACTACTTTGCTAACTATATAAATCACCTTACTATTAAAAACAACTGAGCCTTAATTATCAAACAGGATTATTTTATCATCAAAATATCCAAAATCTCTAACAACTTCTGTAACGCAATGATGCTACAGAAGCTTTTGCTTTTGCTAAGTTCAACTGTAAGCAGCCCTGGCAATTAGGAATTTAGAATTTTCAGCAAGTCAGTTGGAGCCTGAGGCTATAAATAGGGCTGAAGTTCCAACTGACAGGGCTTTTGCCTTCTGGCTTTGGTTCTGCCTTGGCCTGTGTTTCTGTCTTTTGGGGCATTTGGACCTAGCTGATTTCTCTGGACCTCTCCCTGAACTCTCCATATTACATCACTGCTATTTTTCCCTGAATTTCCCTTTGGGCCCTGGGAGGAAAGGTGGGTTTTGGTGATTAGATATCATGGTTTAGTTTTCTGTAGGCAAGTAGGACATCCTTAAATCAAGCTATCCTTTATTTTATTGATCTAGTAAATACTTTACTTTAAGGCAGTCAAATCTTCCTGACTGGGAGAGCAGGCTCTCTCAGTCTAATCCCCTTCTGTGACCCTTCCGTCATCATCAGCTTTCTCCCTAGAGGCTGTTACAAAACGCTAAACCCCTCTCTCCTTCTGACATTAATAAATCTCCTTTGTTACCTACTCAAAGCTTCTGGTGAATCATTGTATCGAAAATTAAGGTAAGGTATGAAGAGGGAGGGAGTTATGTTCTTTTTATTTCTTGAGGGAACTGCAGGCATCCATCTTGGCAGGAAGTACTTACCTGAGACTTCCTGCAGCCATTGGTTTCACTGGCAGGGAGGAGCCCTTTTGTCTCCTCCCTCAAGGGACTTAGAAATGAACAAGAGAAGTTGTCCAGCCAGATATAAAACATTTCTGACTGGCCCAATCTCCCTGTACCTTAGAAATACCTTCCCCGATTGAAGAACCTAAGCTTATTTCCTCAGTATCCTCTATCTCTAGCCTCGGTGAATAAGTCTTTTTAAGCTGCCCTCCTGTTTACTCCTTGTCATTCCCCTGCCTTCCTATATACCACCTCATTCATCCCTTCCCTAAACTCAGCTATCTCCTTCATTCCCTTCCAGATCACCTCATCACCTTTTATCCCTCCTCACTACTCAAATTGCCTGAGACCTGCCTAGATTACCAGCAAAAGACAACTGACTGGATGTGGGGGACAGATTGTCTCCAGAGACTGAGGAATCAGAAGTGACTAAATCTCATAGTTATGGAATTCAGATGAAGGTCAGGTAGCTTTGATGTTTCAGGATTTGGAATGGAACAGGAAAGAGAGTATGTTTGGTCTGGGACTTGTAAACAGGATGGTTATCATAAATCCTAGAAAAAGGAGAAGTTGAAAGGAGCATGTGTCAGTGTGTCTCCAATACTGTTTTTTAACCCTTACCTTCCATCTTAGAATCAATACTGGGTATTGGTTCTAAGTGATAGGCAATGGGGGTTAAGTGATATGCCCAGGGTCACACAGCTAGGAAGTGTCTAAGGCCATCCAATACTGTTTTAAATTTTTTTCTTTTCTTTTCAGTATGTTGATAAAACTTTTAATAACTGTTTTGTGATATTGTATGGTCTATGTACTTTCCTTCCATCCTACACCATTTTCTTCTCCCCCAAATGGCAGGTAACATGATTTAGGTTGTATGTTTTGATTTTGGTGTCATATTAGTCATTTTGATAGGTGTGAGTTGGTACCTCAGATTTGTTTTAATTTGCATTTTTCTAATTAATAGGAATCAGTAACATTTTTTCATACAACTAAAGATAGTTATAATTTCTTCATTTGAGAATTACCTGTTCATAACTTTTGACCATTTTTCAGTTGGTGCATAATTTGTATTCTTATAAATTTGACTCAGTTCTCTATAAATTTGAGAAATAAGACTATTGTTAGAAACATCTGATATAAATTCCTCCCCCCCCCCAAGTTTGTGGTTTCCTTTCTAATCTTGGTTGCATTGATTTTCTTTGTACCAAAACTTTTCAATTCAATGTAATCAAAATTATCCATTTTATATCTTGTAATTTTTTAAAATTTCTTGTTTGGATATAAGTTCTTCATTTATCCATAGATTTGACAGGTAAAATGTTTCACACTCCCCTAATTTGTTTATGACACCAAATCATGTGGCTATATTGATTTTATCTTTGTATATAACATGAGGTGTTGGTCTCTGCCTAGTTTCTGCCATATTGTTTTTCAGTTTTCTCAGCAGTTTTTGTCCAATACTGAGTTCTTGATGGAGATGGGCAGTGGACATTGAAAGGCAATAATAGAAAAATGACTCTCATTCTGAAATCATATATTTCTCACCAGTTAGCACTAGTTAAACATGGACTGCAAGAACTGTGGCTTCAAAATTAGTCAAACATGAATCATAGATCTATCATCTGTACTGGATCTGTACTATTCTATACTGGGCATCAGCTTTGTGTCTGCTTCACATTATTAATTACTCATGTTGTTCTGTATCTTCTGAACTGGTGGGCATTATTAATTGCCTATAGTGGTCATCAACTATGCTGTATTTCCCCCACTCCCCAACACATGTGTTCCCATTCTAGAATGGTAGCAAGACATTTTCCACATTGACAAATTATTCCAGGTGTGACCATGGAGAAACATGGGATATCAGCACAAAGGACTCTGGCATTCCCAAAGGATCCATCAAACCTGTGCATGCTCCTTATCCCCTTTCTGGTGACATGTATCCAAAAACACACCTCCACCTGAATTTCACCATGCCCATTTTCCAGGGTTTCCCAGAAAGGTAGAGATTTCCCTGGAATAGGAAATGGCAAGCTTTCAGACCCTCAATAAATATGCAAACCCTAATCCACACCTAGGACTATAACTCCATACTTTGGCTGCTACTTCACACTTGGAGCTGCTGCTCCATACTTAGAGATCTGCTATTCCATCAAATCCAGAGAGGCTATTCTACTAGCCTCCAGGCTAATCCATCAGTCCTAAAGCTATCTGATTAGCCCCCAGGCTATTCCATTAGCTATTAGGCTGTTATACTATCTTAAAAACTTCAAATAAAATTCCTTTCTTACTTCTAGACTGAATGGAGTTTTAGTCTCCCCTTCTTGGGACAGGACTCTGCTACAAACGTGTGTGTTTATCCCACAATATTTTCCCCAAAGCTAGGATCTTTGGGTTTTTCAAAAACTAAGTTACTATGGTCATTTGTTACTACATGTTGAGTGAGATACACAATTTTAAAAAATGAAGGTACAAATAAATCCTGTAAAAAAATTGGGGCTGAAAAATGTGGGAGAAATGATAGTTTTAAACTAGAAGGTATTTTAGATATCATTGACACCAATCTCCTTTTTTAATTTAAAAAAATTCATAACAGTTAAATACAGAAAGTTCAAGCCACTTAGCACAATATTAATGATGAAGTCAAAACTAGGACCCATCTTTCCTCATCTGTAGTCAAGTGCTGGTCCCAGTAAGCAACATTATGGGTAAGAAAAAAAAAATTGCCATACATATTTAAACTCAGGTATATTGGCAGTCAGCCCTGAATACAGTCCCAGAGGTCATGCTAATCTTGACAAAAATATATCCTATAAATAGAAGAGGACAGAGTGGAAAGAGTGCCAAGCCTGAAGTCAGGAGGACTTATCTTCCTGAGTTTAAATCAGGTTTCAAACACTTACTAGATGTACCACCCTAGGCAAGTGACTTAATCTTGTTTATCTCAGTCTTCTCATCTGTAAAATGAGCTGAGGAAGGAAATGACAAAGGATTCTAGTATTTCTGTCCAAATAAGGTCACGAAGAATTGGACACGACTGAATAACAATAACCAAAAGAAATAGTACAAGAAATCTCCCTGACAGTTCTCCTAATACAAACTTGCCATAAATATGTGGCAAATATTCTTTGTTATTTTGAAGTCTGTATTTCCTCTCGATGCAAAGTAACAACTTTTCCAGGAGTAATAGAAGGGAAAAAAAAGAAACTAAAATTAAAGTGGTAGCATGTCCTTTTTAATCTCACATTAAGTTATTTGCTCTACTAAGAATTCTAGGATCATCAATTTAAAGCTGGAAGGGGTCTTACAAGAACATGGAACAGGGAAGTTTTTGCCTAAGATTCTATATAGGCCAATGTCAGAATATGCATTATGGCTAAATTGACCTACTTACTATTCCCCAAATATGGTGGTCCTGATTTCATTTTTTGCCTTCCTACCCCCAATCCTCGGTTTCCTAGTCAAATTCCTGGAAAAACAAGTAATTTATAATTGTTTGTTGAATCAACAAAGGACTTCCATGTGCTTTCTCACATGAAAAGACTTTTGACTTGGTGTATTTCTCCTACTTTTATCCCATTTTTTTCCAAATTAAAAGCAAGCTGAAAATATTTCCCCTAGGATTGATCAGCTAATATCTCAGTCTGCTTAGCTTCTCTATTCAATTTTTTTATTGGAATTTCTGGGATAGGTTTCTTGTTATGCTGTGGTAGAGGGAAGTTCTGCTAACTTCCCCTAGGGAAGGTATGAGGCCCCTATTCCCCACTTCCTTCTTTCTTCTGAGAAATTATATTTGTTTCTTTACTTCTATAAAGTAAGTATTTAAAGTAATTCCTGTTCCCAGCTTGATGAAACAAGACCATAACACTTCCTAAGTCTCTTCTCCTGAGGGATATTCTATTGCTTTAATAAATTAAGGATTTAACTTTAAGGATTTTTTATTTACTTAGTTCAGAGGTCAAGGCCAAAAGAGTAAAACCCAATAGAGTCTATTATCCCTTTAATCTGTGAAAAATTTACCCGCACAGTAAATTTATTGCTTAAAATTAATATTCTACTCCAACAAACTATAAATGTATATAAAGGAAATGAGTAGTAAATATTAGATAGTGCAAAGACAGGCCAGAAATTTTCAGGAAATGTTTTGTTTCCATTGTTTAAAAAAATAATAACACTTTCAAAACCGTAAACTTCCTAACTCTTTAAAAGGCTGTCTCAGAATAGTTCTGTAGGGATTACAGGGGAAAATTGTTTAAACTGAATCATACTGAAAAGATAAATTGTATATAGAAGGCTTCTGTTTAAAATTATAACTCTTCAGTTAAAAAGAAAAAGACACAGCTTACAGATACCCTCTTACATGGGAAGTTATTATTTGCATTAAGCCCTAAGTAGTTCAAAGTTAGAATTTAAGGGTTATTTTTTAAAGACATAATATGATATTTTAAGATTAAAAGATTCTTTAGATATTTTATTTTCCTTCCCAATACACATTTTTTAAAGTTCAGGATTCACAATCGAATAAATTCTATCAAGGGTCCTAGAATGGGCTCTGTGTGTGTGATCACGGGTATGTGTTTGTACTTACTACCCCATGGTTCTTTTTAACAATACTGTAATTTTCCAACTCAAAGAATTCCATCCTAGCTACACATCCCTTTGTCTCCCCCATTAGAATTTAAAATTCTTGAGATTCACTTTTGAATTTATATCTTATCCTTCACACAGTGCTCAGCACAGAGAAAACACTTAAAAACTTATAATTTCAACCATCGATACATTATTTCATTCATTCCCTTCCCCTGGTCTCAGTTTTCTTGCCTATAAAATAAGGAAGCCATATGAGATAAGCTCACATGGATTCTTCCTCCTCTAAATCCTACATGTTTTTGATGCTACACATGTAGTTTTGGAGACATAACTAATTGGAGTTGATCATTTTTCTAAAATTGTTATTTGTATTGAGGATTGTAAGAGCACTTTTGAGTTAGGAGGAGAAAAGAAACAAAAGCAATGTATTAAAGGTGAGCAAGTCACCTCATCTATTGCATCCACAATTCATGTTGTTGCATGTTATGACCCACATAAAGGAAAGAGGGCAGAGAAAGGACTTTTCTATTCTGAGTAGAGAAATTGGGAGAAAGAGCACATTAAAAGCAGCAACAACAATTTCACAAGCCTTTGGAAAATGTTAAATGCCATAGATTCAAGATTATTTAAGTTTATACACAGACTACCAAGGGAAGATCAACTAGATAAAAACTGTGATATTTGTCATTTCTAATTCTGGTAATTAAGTGCTGTTCTAGTTGTACTTGAAAGGGCCTCAGAGGGATTATATTAATGGCATAACAGAGAGATGAAGAAAAGATCAGAAGTGTTATAAACAGGGAAAGATACTGAAAAATTCATGAGCTATTACCTTTTTTTAAAGAAAGGAACAGAAATAGTTATGTCCATTGGCGCCAGGCTTACTGGAAGGGATTGTGACCCTTTAAATAAAAGGACAGAACTTCCTCTTCTTTCACCAATGTCTTTGGAGCATTCTAGGGACAATTCAACACATATACCAGAGACAGGAGTGCTCCAACTCAAGCACTTCCATTATAATCTCCAATTTAATGCTTGTAGTTTCCTGAAACTGTGAGTGCTTAATTTCAGTCTTCAGTAATGATATCTGAAGGGTGGCAATATGCTTATTTGGGCTAAATATATTAACACTTGGTTTTAGGAATGAGAAATACATGCTATTTGATCACTGAAGTACAATTCAAGAAAGAAGCATTTTTAGTATCCATTTTCTAAGGAACTTGACTAGTTAACAAGAGTATAGAATCAAAAAATGTGCAGGGATATAAAGAGTCACAAATCTAACCCATACCTGAATGAAAGAGCATCTAGTCCATGCACAGAGCACCTCTGTTAATATTTTACAATGACTAATCTATCTGGATAAGAATCGCGCCCCCTTCTAAAAGAAAAAAAAATATCCAGATGTAAAAATTATCATCTAAACTTTACTTGAGTTTCAGTGAGGGGGAATCCACTCAATCCCAAGTCAATCTATTCTAATCTATTGTTAAGGAGAGTCTAAATTTAACTTTTTGAAACTTCATTACTTTTCTCCTTATTCTGACCTTTGGAGCCAAACAGAAAAATGAATATAATGGAAAGCGTGCTCATTTCGAAGTCAAAATTGGAAAGGTGGTGGCATGAAGGAGGTTGAGTTGAATGAGGTACCTGAGTTGAGCTTTAACAATACTAGTGATTCTGAGCCTATTCTTCTATCTGCTACAACACTTTAGCTAAAAAAAAATCCTTATAATATTAAAATAAAAATGAATGATCAAATATATATCAAGGAACAACAAAAAATGCTTATGCATAGAATGCCAGTATAGTAGACTAGATAAAGCATGAGATAAGTAATTAAAAGCTTTGGAGAAGTATGATGAAAATAAGTAGCTTAGAAGAAAATAGGTAGTGAACCCTACTTCAATCATGGAGTCTTTGAAAACTAGAATAGACCAAGCAGAAATCAATGTCTATGAAAAAGATAGGAATATTAAAACAAAATCAAAAGAAAATAAAAAATAGAAGGAACAAAATCAAAAGAAAATGTAAAAATAGAAGGAAATTAAAGATATATCAAAAACAACCAATTTAGAAAACAAGTCAAGAAGAGATCATTTCAGGGTCAGCAGATTCCCTAAAAGATCATTTTTTTAGAAGTCTCTGACATTATAATTCAAGGAATCAAAATGAAAACTGCTCAGATCTATTAGAATGAGAGGGCAATATGGAGTGAACAATCTCAAAAATATCATCCAAAAAATCCAGAGAAAAATACTGCAAGCCTCCAGAAAGAAGCAGTTCAAATACTAAGGTTCCATAACAGCTTCTACTGTGAACAAGAGGAGACCTTGGAATATGATAATCCAAGAAGAAAAATATATGAATTTACAACCAAGAAGGAAAAAAATACCCCCTATCTTGGGAATAAAAGGATCTGGATTCTAGTTCTGGCTATTTCACTACCTGTATAGTTTGGGCAAGTCCCTTTTTTCTCTCTGAGATTCAGTTTCTTCATCTGTTAAATGAGAGTTTTGGACTGCATGGTCTTTTTAGGTCCTTTCTATTTTTAGATCTATGATCTTAAGTTATGATCTTTCATAAAGTCTTAATGTAATTATTTTCAAGCAACTGTCAATGCAGATGTAATGCACATTGAGGCTGAGTCTTACTAATAATGTCTGAAAAAGAAGGGAGTCAGCAACCATCTCTCCATACAACCATACATCCAACAATTGACAAGTACTTATTAACTGCCTAGTATGTTCCATGAACTATGTTAGGTACTAAAGATTAAAAAAAATTAAATCATGTTTGCCCTCATGGAGCTTACATGCTATCGAGGAAAATAAATTATAAACATTTAAGTAGTTATAAAATATATGGAAAGTAATTATAAGGCAATTTTGTGGTGAAGAAGTTACTATCAAGTAGGGAGCATCAGGAAAAAACCTCGCGATGGAAATTATAATTTAGCTATGTTTGGAAGGAAACTAGAAAGACAAATAGGCAGATATAAGGAAGGAGCATATTCCAGTAGTAGGGGACAGCCTGCGTACAACCATGAAGATGGAAAATGAAACACCTAACTTTAGTGAACTTAATGTGATACTCTTTCTGCATTTGTCTTGTCATTCTGCCAGCTTCTGCTGTGAACAGAAACATGGCTCCTTCTTTCCCAGCTACAGATGGTACTATATATCCAGGCTCTTCTACCTGATGTATATTATTTTTCCCACTCCCATGCCATAGCAAATTGTAGGAGCAGAAGGTGTAAGGGACTTACTTTTCAAGCTGGATACTCACTTGGCAATATATGCCATTATACATTGAAACAACAACAGCAACAACTCTGCACATAGTGCCCAGCCTTGGCTGATTCTGAGTGTTCACAAAATAGAGACCAAATATTTTTTGTGTAATCGCATTTTAATTGAGCTGGATCTGGCATCAAAAAAGAAATCTGCATGTGCACTGACAACTTGAATAATATTTCAAGGTACATCTTTTAATTTTGCAGCTTTTGTTGGGACTGTTATAATTTGTGAAGATTTCTCTGCAGCTGTTTTTATTTTGTGAAAATCACTCATCCCTTGAGTATAACTATAACCATGAGCAGTATATAATAAATTGTAATCATCATTAAGGACATATAGTTAAGGATTCCAACATATCAATGGGTTTCATTTTTGTTCTTTATTTTTCACCATCTTTGTTAATTCAATATTTAAATATTATTTCTAAATTCCCAAATTAAAAACTATAGTTGTGAAAACTATGCACCAAAATAAATGGATTCAGCCTCCTTACTGTTGCATTCTATGAAATCTGTACTGACTTCCCACCACAGTTTTTTTGGCTTCTTTCCTGCCTCCAATACTGATTTGCCTCCCATTTGTATTATTTTTGGTGAGTTTCTACATTATCTTCCCTTTCCCTTCTTTAGTCCCAAACAGCTTGTAGGACTTTTCACTGTCCTAATTAATTTTTTCTGGTCTATCTTAATTAGATGACTAAATATTTTTTTTGAATTTAGAACATTCTAATAAATATATATTACAAAATCTAGACAATCAACTTTACGTATTTATGCATAAATGTGCATACACACATACATGCATGCTCATGCATATATTTGTATGCATTCATGCATACCCTGGACTTGGATTTAAGAAAGCCTCCATTTGAATCTTGCCTCATATATTCATTATGTGTGTCATCCTGAAAACGTCATACAAGCTTCAATTTCCTCACCTGTAAAATGGAGATAGCACCTGCCCCAGATTTCTTGTGAGGATCAAATGAGACAATACATGGAAAGTATTTCACAAACTGTAAAGTGCTAAACAAATGCTAGCTATTATTATGATGGAACCAAAGTTTCAAACCTGCATAACTTCATGAGTTTTGTAGTACATGTGCAGATTAGGAGAAGAAAGGCATTTGTCATTCCTGCTTTGAGAAAGAAAGAGGGATCCATGAAGTTCTAGACATTTTTTGGGACTGACTCCAGAAAAGAGAAAGAGACTCTCTATGTAGGAGCAGTTAAGTGTCCAGTCATCATTCTTCCCACCAAACCTGAATCATGCCAAAATAGCAGCATATGAAATCCCCCCCAGGTTTGAAACCTGGATTATATCATCATTTGTGTTATTGTTTATTGTTGTTATATTCATATTTTATCCCCTTACTCATTGTAAATTTCTAAAGTACAGGAAGTATTTCACTTTTGTCCATATACACTAGTGTCTAATTCATAGTAAGTGCTTAATGAAACTTGTTGATTGATTCATATGACATCTGCAACACAACTATGTAACCAGAGCCATGTCACTTAACCTCTGGTAGCTTTAGTTTCTCTCTCTCTCTCTCTCTCTCTCTCTCTCTCTCTCTCTCTCTCTCTCTCTCTCTTCCTTTCTTTGTAGGTAATAGTTTTCTTATCTGTCATATAAGGCAATTGAACCTAGAGGCTTCTTGAGCCCCTTCTCACTCTAGTCCCTTCTAGACCTATGAATCTAAAGTCAATAGCCCCTACCCTCATAGAGACTGCATTATAAGAAGGCAGACAAGAGAAATGCAAGATTAAAAATAAGCCGAGGTAGTAAAAAAGAGTCTAGATAATACAAATAAGTAATATGAGAAGACAAGTACACCATATGACATTGTACAGAAATCTATGATTTTGAGGCTAAAAGCTAAGAACATACAAGTTCTAGTTGGGGCTCTACTATATACCACTTCCTTTGCTTTCTAGTGATTGACCTAGATCAACTCTGAGGTCCCTTTCATTTCTATCTTTTTTGATTCCCTGTCTTTCATCTGAGAAGAGGGAAAGACCGACTATATTGACTCCTTGGAGGCAGACGTGTCCCATCAATGGAGTCTCAAGCCATCAATCAATCAGCCAGATAATCAATAAACAAAGCCTGTTGCCTGCTAAGGGTCAAGCTTTGTTCACAAGACTAACATTAGGAGGCATCTTGTTCAATAGAGTTTAAACCCAGTCGAATTTCAGAGAGTAAATAGAAAGTAAGTTGAAAAGTCCAGGTCCTATCTTCTAAAAAGGAAAGCTTTGAAAGGACTTTGTGCTCCATCCTCCAACCCTTCAATTGGAGGGAAAGAGGAGGCTGAGAGAATTGGGAAGCTGTTGAAAGGATAAGGCTGTTAGTATGATGAGGAAATCTTTTTTTTTAATTTGAAAACTTTCATATAATTAATTAATTAATTAAGAATATTTTTCCATGGTTACATGGTTCATGTTCTTTCCCTCTCCACATCCCTCCCCCCTCCCATAGCCAACAAGCAATTCCACTGGGTTTTACATGTGTCATTGATATGATGAGGAAATGTTAAGGAACAATTTAGCATCAAAAGGAACTAGAAAAGACTTATTTCAGAAGATAGAATTTTATTTGAGACATGAAGGAAGCTAGGGAATGTAGGAGTCAGATATTAGGAAAAAGAGTTTTAGACATCTGGGACAACCAGTAAGAATACATGAATTTGGGAGAAGGAATATGAATGGAATATTATATATGAGGAATAGCAAATAAACCAATGGTTTTTGGATCACAGTGGTAGAAAGGTAGAAAGGAGCCACCCCTGTTGTTGTTGTTGTAGAGTCAATTAGTCATGTCTGACTCTTCATGTCCTCTGACCATACCATGCCAGGCCATTCTATCTTCCACTATCTCCTTAAGTCTGTCCAGGCTCATATTTGTTGCTTCCATGACACTATCCGTCTTTCTCACCCTCTTCTATTGCCTTCTCTTTTTGCCTTCAATCTTTCACAACAGTGGGATCTTTTCCATTGAGCCCCTGTCTTCTCATTATGGGACCAAAGTATTTAAGATTTAGCTTCTGTATTTGACCATCCAATGAATAACCCGAATTAATTTCTTTAATTATTGTCTGATTTGATCGCCTTACTATCCAAGGGACTCCCAAAAGTCTTCTCCAGAATGGCAATTCAAAAGCATCAATTCTGTGGCATTCAGTTTTCCTTATAGGCTAACTCTGACAGTCATATATTAATTACTCCAGTAAAAAACCATAGCTTTGACTTTGTTGGCAAGGTGATGTTTCTGCTTTTTAGTATACAGTCCAGATTTGCCAGAGTTTTCCTTCCAATAATACAGTTTAATTTCCTGGTGAAAGTCATTATTTTCAGTGATCTTTGAATCCAAGAACACAAAATATGACACTACTTCCATTTCTTCTCCCTCTATTTGCCAGGAAGTGATAGGACCAAATATCATGATCTTAGTTTTTAAATTTTTGTAATGTTAAGTCTCAAACCAACTTTTAGATCTACCTATTTCACCCTAATCAAGATGCCTCTTAATTCCTTTTCACTTTCTGCCATCAGAGTGATATCATCTGCTTATCTGAGATTTTTGACTTTTCTTCTGGTTTCCGATTCACCTAGGCTAGCATTTCATAGGAAGTATTCTTCATATATGAAAGGAATCTCCAGTACAATATGACCAAAGAATTACTGTCTGCTCTTTCCTTACAGATATCCTAATATAACAACCTAATTAATTAATTTTCAGCTTCCAGTAACTCTCTTTTTTGATTCAATCTTTATACAATTACCAAGATAATCTTCCTAAAGCATGGGTTTGAACAGGTAACTCTTATGCATAAGAAACTTCTGTAACTCAATACTGGCTTTAGGCAAAATATGAACTCTTCTTGCCACTTCCTGCTCTTTAAAATGTGCATCTCAACTTTTTTGATTTATTTCTCATTAATTCTTCTTTGCTTACTCAGCATTGAAACCACATTGGCCTATTTATTGTTCCTTGACTTGAGAATATTTCTCTTCCGTTCCTTTGTCTGTGCTGCCTCTACAATCAGGAATAGATGCCCTCCTCATCATTTTGAAAATCCCTAGTTTTCTTCAAGACTTGTCTCTGATCTTGGGTATATTACTGCTCAGTGCCTTGGGTTAGGAGGAAAAGATGGATAATAGTTACAGATCTAGTCCAAAGACAGTGACAGTTTCTGTGGTAGGGGATGGGGATTCAGAAAGAGAAGTGAAGGATTCTCTGACCTTGAAAAGATTGCATTAAGCTGGAGAGAAACAATGAATAAATAGATTAATAAGTATAAAACAAGAGCAACAATATCAAAGGGGAGGGAAGTTAGAAAATGCCTCATGTTGGGGGTGCTTTGTGATTGAGATGAGTCTTGAAAGGAGGGAGGGATCCAATGGATCACATAAAGAAGAAGCATTCTCAGGCTGGAGGATAGCTTTGGCAAAGCATTAAGATATCCTAGGACCATGTTGGGCTTCTTGGAGCCTTGTCACACATGTGGATTCTGATGTCCTTGTGTGAGGTCCACCATAGGCAGATTTCAGTTAGGTACTTACGAATTTGATTTCTCTTCCATTTAATTAGACATTTACAACCTAAAGCCCCTCCCCTTCCAATAAAGATATGTATATTTCTCATTTATATCATGTAAAATGGCTCCAGCTGGCCTTTTAAAAAAAACACAGTTAGAAGTAATATTGCCCACAATTGGGTGAAGGCTGTTCATTTTACTGAATGCAGGCTGTGTGTGTTTGTATTTTATATGATTTCTGGGATGCAGGAGCACAAAATGCATTGAATGAACATATAATTTTACTGGTACTCCAAGAGCATAACAAAACTGGTGTTTCATTGACTATGGTCAAGGTCAAGGTAAATTGATTCAGAGGTGGGAAAAAGCCACCCATGTCTTTATAGAAATTTAAAACAAGTGTTTTTGTTTTTTTTTAATTGAAGGGACCTTTTGCAGCTTTTTTTCAGGGTGGAGCCCTAGGGGTAACTTTGCACATCTCTGCAATTCTTGGCTTCCTATATATTTATAATAGTTCTAGAAAAAACTATGTTCCTGGAATACATGGAAATTAATAATAATTGGTTATTTTTCTAAGAGTCCTTTTTCCTTTTTCTTTCTTTAAAGCTTCCCAGATAAATCCTTTTCTAAACCCTGTACAAACTTTTCAAACTTAACAGAAAAATAACAATTAGCATTTTTAGAAATCCTTACAGTTTACAGAGTCCTTCGTGTATTTGTATGTACAGTAGTACATTTCCTAAGTGGAATCTCAAACAGGCTTTTTAGATAGTTCCTAAAAATATCACCTACATTTTGCAGAGGAGGAAAAGTGAAATGATGTGGCCATAATGATACAAGTAGTTAGTGTCAGAGAGAGGGTTTGAACATGTCTTCCTAACTCCAAGAGAAACACACTATCCAATATATTGTTCTGTTTAGAAATAAAAATAACTAGCTTTTACCTAGAACAAAATATATGCCAGGTTCCGTGATAAATAATTTTATAAACATATTATTTGGTTTTCATATTGACCTTGGAAGGTAAAGGCTATAATTATTCCCATTTTACAGTTGAAGAAACAGGTAAACAGAGGTGAAATAACTTCCCCAAAGTCACACTGAGAGCTAACAAGTCCCTGAGACAGGATTTAAATTCAGGTTTTCCTGAATTCTGAAATGTAACTGTCTACACAATTACAGTAATATAAGTGAAAATCATTCTGAAAATGAAAAAAAAATTCAGATTATATATTCTACCTAATCTTGATTCCAGAGAACTGGCAATGAAACAAATTTCCTATTAACTCTGTTGAGAGTTAAGTAGTCTATGGGTGTGGTTTGTTATATTTATTGCCTGGAGCAATTATTCTATGTCTTTCATTTAGTTAACTGTTTTGTTTTTTGTTAGTAAGATTCATCCAATGGTGAGGAAGCCCATTATTTGGAGGTGATAGTGGTTTTGTAAATAGATAGATAGATGGATAAATAAAGATCAAGAAAAAAATATATATACATATACATATATACACATATACACATACATATATGTAAACAAAACTAAAATTGATCAATAAAACATTTGTTTAAAGAATAAAATCTTTTATCATGTATATGATAAATTCATCATGTATGGATCCAAAGAACTATAATTATTGTTCACAGATTAATGAAATGCTATAAATAAAATTAGGGAATTTTATTTGTTTATTTATTAAACCCTTACCTTTGTCTTAGAATCAATACTGTATATTGATTCCAAGGCAGAAGAGAAGTAAGGGCTAGGCATTAGGGGTTAAGTGACTTGCCCAGGGTCACACAGCTAGGAATTGTCTGAGGCCAGATTTGAACCTAGGACCTCCTGTCTCTAGGCCTGACTCTCAATCCACTGAGCCACTCAGCTACCTCCAATTAGGGAATTTTAGAGAAACCAAATCATATAGTGTTTTATATTCCATATATCAAAACTGAAAATTCACTCCATGAAGTATTAATGTAGAGCACTTTCCAAATTCAGAGAGTTTTTGAACCTTGTCCAAAGCTGCTCCTCTCATGTATTCTCCCATCCAAGGTCACAATCCTACAAAATTCTTTCCCTTGCAAAATTTTACTCATACATAGGCCAAGTTTTTAGAATTATAGAAGTTGAGTTGGGAGGGATTTTAAGGCTTGTCTATTTCAACCCATTTTCTATAGCTCGTAAACTGAGGCTGGCAGAAGCAAAATGGCTTAAATTCACAGAAGCAGTTAGATAGCAAGACTGGTATTCTTACTCAGGTCTTATAATTCAGTCAACATTCTTTCCACTTGGGGAATTCCTCCTCCCACAAATGCACCTCCCTCCCAAACAACCTCCTATTTTCATTTCATTCATTAGGTTTCTTCCTCTGAAACAGATTCCTTACTTCTTTCTCCCTTTAGCTTTGTTAGTAGGTCTTTCTGTTCTTTCTTTTTCCTTAAGTATAAATAAAAAGGGATATAATATTTCTGTGCTCTGTACTTTCCTCACTCCCTCCACCTTTTATCCAATCTGTTGTCAAGATCTGCTGATTTTACCTTTGTAGCATCTGTTGAACATGCCTCCTTCTTTCCTCTGATATTGCCACTACTCTGGTACAGACCTTCATCTCCTCACACTTGGACTATTGCAAAATTTGTATGACAGCTCAGATTTCTCCCAACTCTCCATTCAGCTGCCAAAATAATTTTCTTGAAGAACAGGTCCCACTATATCACTTCCCCTATTTAATAAATCCCAGTCTTTCCCTATCATATCAATGATTAAATACAAAATCTTCAGTTCACTGTTCAAAGCCCTCCATAACCAGGCTGTCTCTCTTCTTTCCTGTCTTCTCAAAACTTACATACAGTCATCCCTGCCTCACCCATGTCCTCTTTGATTTCTCTGCATTTTCTTGAACAGGACACTCCAGCTCCCAAATCCAGGAATATTCAAGTATATAACATATGTTTGTTTATATATACACACAGATATTATATATACATGTTATATATAGATGCATATATATATTGATGTCAGAAGACTTAGAATTGAAACCTAGATCTTCTACCTACTACCTATGTTACCTTGAACAAATGGTTTCACCTCTCTGTGTCTCACCATCATCACTTGTAAGGTAAGGGGATTACCCTATGTTACAAATAAAATTGATATAGAAGGATATATTTTAAAATATTAGGGTTTTATTGTAATACATATTGGTAATTAAGCCAAGAGCCTGATAATAGCTAAATCAAATACGGTGCCATACCTCTGACCCCGAGCTGCTTCACGTAGGAAAAGAGAGTGCATCACAATCATGTCCCAAGTCTTATACCTCTCTCTATATAATCACACTTCCTGCCCACCTGTATTACGCAAGAGGAACCATGGGAAATATAGTTTTCAAGTCCCCTAAACATTAGACCAGAGACCTCAAGATCAGTTCAAGGACCCCCAAATTTCCAATATCACATTCCCCCCTGAAGAGCAGAGGGAGATTGATCTTCCCAAAAGCTCTTGTAAACATAACTAACTTTTAAATTACAGAAATTTGGGGTTAAAAAGAAAAGAGGACAAAAACAATGATCCAATATTTGCTAGCCTCATTTACAAAAGCATTTCCTACTGCTTGAGCCACAGCAGCTTTTGTTGCCAAGGTGCCTTTAAAAAGAAATTATTCATCGTTTTGGCCTGCCAGCATGTATTGATTTGGACAGGGGAAGTCACTTTACTGATTCAGTTTTATCTGAAATATATTCTTGTTTGGGGATAACTCCCAAATTCCATGTACCATATCACCCCCCGAGCTCAGGTAAAGTTGAAAGGATGAACAGAGAACTTAAACTATGATTGCAAAATTATGCAGGGAGACACATTTAAAATGGCCTGAAATTCTCCCTCTGGCTATATTTTATCTTAGAAGCAGGCCCAGAGAAGATTTACACATCTCACCATGTGAAATGCTTTTTGGACATCCCCCTCTACATTTTTCTCCTGCATATACATCACTATTAGGAGGAAATGTTTCTATTGCTTCCTATATATAGAAATTACAGCACAAACTGCATGAACTCCATGAATCTGGAGCTACAGTACAAGCAGAAACAATAGATTTTTCACTTCATGACTTGAATCCAGGAGACAAGGTGTATATAAGGTATTTCCAGCACACTGGAGCAACTCAGCCTTCCTGGGAATGTCCATTTTAAATATTGTTAACCACTTTAGCAGCTATAAAAATTGGAGGAAAGGACTCTTGGATTCATTGCTCACATGTAAAGAGAGCATCTTCTATTGAAACTGATTGACTATATCCTATTATAAGCATTGGAGATAATAGTCCATAGAAAAGTAGATACCATTTTTGGGAACACATTGAATTCCTGAATTTTTATTTTACTATTGCCTTTTATTTTTCTAACAGAACATTTGATTTTCCTTCACTTTTTAAAATTTCTTATATTTAAAGTACATAAAATCAATATTAATCTTGTTTTTGATTCTGCAGTAATATGTTTAAAATAAATTTGCTATAATATTAATGCATACCCACAAAGCCTTAAACTATGGTAACCTGTCATTTATTGTTAAATATTATAAGACTATGATTAATGATTCTGTCTGATTCCAGAAGAAGGGAATAACAGAGCCACTATACAGTGCAAGAAGCATAAGGTCATAGAGACCAACCAGTCCCATTGGGATTGATGAGAAACTTCACAGTTCTATGGAGCACAAGGTCAAAAAAGACCATACCAATCCAAATAGGATTGTTGAACTTCTATGCCAATACTAAAGGACTTGAACCTAATGTGAGAATCAAAGTTGCAAAGCTTGACATATGTTAAGTCATAGGACACTTTGTACTACACTGCCAGTCAAGTACCGAAGGTTGGCCATCATTCTGGCTCCCCTATACCTTTTACATAAAAATCTAGTCCCCTTTACTCTTTTATGATATGGCAACTTGTTGTAGTCTTGGTTGCCAATGCGTAAGTGCAATATTACTGCATTTTGTCCTACAGATTTATGGGACAGAATTTACTTTAATTAGACCCTAATACAAGGGCTTGTTATGAATTTATTCTTGTTTAATCAGGAAATCTTACATACATAGATTTTGATATTTTGATTCTTATTTTGAATCTATTTCTCCCAAAATTTAATTTTCTTATGTTTTTGGTTTTTCTTTTGATAACTGACCCATGCACCCCATAACTCAATAATGTATTATGAGCTGGTCTGGGTGTTGGTCAACACTCTCTTCAGGGGGGATTGTATTTTTATAAATATCCAAGCTTTAAAATTTTGTTTGAGAAAATTTTTCAGAAAAAGAAATCTGCTAAAGCTTTGAAACCAGAAAATGGACTATTTGGAGAAAGATGCCGCAGAAACCTACACTGAATCAAGATGATCCAGAAAAGATGCTTGCAGAAATCTACATTGAATCAAGATGACCCAAAATGAACTTTGGGGTGAAACTAATTGAGCTTGAAGGGATTGAACACATTTATTTTGAACTGTAAACTCTTATGCCAAAAGGGATTTGCTCCCTAATTGGCGTTTTGTCAGTGTGCATAGAAAAACATTGGTTTTGCTCTTTCTATCTCTTTTACCTACCTCTTATCTCTAACGACTGTAGTTAGAATTTTAGGGGTACAAGAGGATTACGTCAAATTATAAATTGGGGAGACCAGTCTCCCAAATGATCACAGGGGGGATTGTGATAATTGGATTAAGTCTACATTGCCTATCTTTAGATTTGATCACCAAAGGTGAGAATACCTCCAAATTTGGGAGGTCTATAACCCACATGTGCTAGAGTGGGTGACAAATCAGAATTGACTGACTGCCCCCTAGGCAGTCCTAAGAGAAGCATCTGTTGTGATTGGACACACAAACTAGAAGGGAGGCAAAGGAAATGATGCATAAGTGACCCCATTTAAAAGGAGACCTCATTCAGCTAGACTGAGTCTTCTAGCTATTCTGGTCCATGGAGGAGTGCTGGCTGGGATGCTGAGACCTTGGTGAGACTGCTCTAAATCTCTCTCTTAAAACTACACATGAATATTTTAACCTCCCGAGAGGTACTAGCCTCTGGGAAGCTCCCTTGATTAGAGAAGCCCTTGTGGCTAAAACCCTTGTTAATTGACTTTTATGCTCTGGCTGGGCCTCTGGAGCCCTGTTGGAGTAAAGCCCAGACTTGAATATAAATCTCTTATTCTACCCTCTTCTCATCTCTCCACTTCCACTCTCTCCTATGTTTTTTAAATAAACTTCCATGAAAGTCATTTTGATTTGAGATTATTTCCACTGGTGACCACCTTTTAATATATTCAACAAAAAAAAAACCCTTTCCCCCCTTTTACCTAGGTGACTTGTTATAACTGATGATCGATTCATTCAATGATAGGATTGGACACTGATAGGTGTTGTCTGAATACATGGCTCTCCAACTGTAATGATGAGCAGATTAACAGGGTCCTAGAGCTGGTTTCAGGCTAGCAGAGGATAGTGTTGGTTGTTAGGATGGAGTAAGCAACCTCAGTTGGGCCTGAAGCTTGTTTATGGAAATACAAGGATCCAAACCCTGAGAACTGAGTGCCCAGTGAAACCTCACTGCTAGTCACAAGGCTCCTTTAATATAACGGGCAGCTGGCCTCACCCTACTGAGGAAACAGCCTCTTATTGGCTAATGGCAGTCTGGCAGGAAGTAGATGAAGAGCTTCCTGCCCTCAGCTATGGAGCTTGTTCCAGCCCTAACAGCTCAGAATCCCTAGTCTGTTGCCTGTTCTAGCCTTTGATGATAGGGAAATAACAACAGAATTCACTGGTTAAGGCTATGGGATTTATTGGTAACTGTGGAAAGAGCAAGGCAATAGTAAGAGGGTTAGGAGATGCTAAAATCTGTCGTTGAGGTTTATCTGGCTAAAGGTGGTAGAAGGTCCTTGGAAGGTCTAGGCAGACCGAAGGCAGACAGCCCTCAGCCAGTGTGAAGTGGTCTCTGGTTAGCAAATTGAGCTGATCTATTGGCTAATCTTGTAGATGATGATAAATAATAATATTGTGTTGCTCTAGTTGTTTGGGTCCTAAATCCTAATTTCCCATGTTCTCACTCCCGCCACCCTATTCAATCCAACCACCCTTTACACCCACCACCTGGGCCCAGGGAAGGGGTAGATGAGTGGTCAGGATGAAGTCCAGTCAAGGAAGAACTCAGCTCTGGGTTTCCAGGGCTATTTATACTCTCATCTCAATTGCCAGTTGGTATCTGCCAAGTGTCTCATGCTCTCTTCAACATTCCACCTAGAGCAACTGACAGGTTTGCCCTAAACCAACATGGCAATGCTAAAATCCTATATTACAATATGTACAACTACAATAACTTCTCTTATCTTGAGAAGAAAATCATAATCTTACTGGTTAGGTATCTGAAAGAATGATGACAAGAAAGTAATGTCAAGAGGAACAAGTGATGTAAAAGGGCGGACTAATTTCCTTTTCTATTGCTTCCTATTGTGATGATAATTGGAATACATTAATTCAAAATAAAAACATGGAAAGACCTACATGGTGTTATGAAGAGTGAAATAAGTAGAATCAGGATAACATTATATAAAACAACGGAAATATTATTTGAAGAATGACTTGTAGATATCCACCCCCAGAGAAAGAAGCAATAAATAGAAATAAGCAAGACATAATTTTAAAATATACATATGTCTTTTCATCAAGTGATATCTTCTCTAATGCGGAATGGAAAGAGGGAGTTACTTGGGTATTTAAATATAACACATAAACAAATAAGTACATATAAGATGAAAAAATATACTATTAGAATTTGGGGGCTGTATTTAGAATTGTAGCAGCTAAGTGGTACAGTAATTAGAGTGCTGGGTCTGGAGTCAGAAAGATTTGAGTTCAAATATGGCCTTAGATACTTGTTAGCTATGTGACTATGGGGAAGTCACTTAATCCTATTTGCTCCCATTTTCTAATCTGTAAAATGATCTGGAGAAGGAAATAGCAAATTAATATAGTATCTTTGCCTAGGAAACTCAAAGTAGGGTCATGAAGAGTCAAATGTGACTGGAAGATTTGAACAACATTTAGGATATCAAAGAGGCAGCATAATCTAGTGGATAGAAAAATGGTCTTGTTATCTGGAAGTCCTAGGTTTAAGTTCTACTTTTGTGTCAAAATAGTTATAAGTACACAGTCATTTAAATATTGTATTTGGAGGAAAAACCTCTTTATTCAACTGTCAAAGGATATAAGTTACAGGCAATTTACCATTCTAACTGGCTTGGGAACTCTTTAATTTAGCTATTATATTCCTGGAAGTTGCCATTTGACGATTTCTTTCTGGAGGTGATCTGTGAATTCTTTCAATTTCAATTTTATTTTCTTGTTTGAGGACATTTGGACAGTTTACTTAGATAATTTCTTATATTATGATGTTCAAGACTTTTTTTTTGATCATGGCTTTCAGGTAGTCCAATAATTCTTAAATTGTTTCTCCTGGATCTATTTTCTAGGTAATTTTTTTTTCAAAAAAGCAACTTCATTTACTTCCATTTTTTTTCATTCTTTTGATTTTGTTTTATTGTTTCTTTATTTCATATGAAATCACTCATTTCTAGCTGCTCAATTTTAATTTTTAAGACATTATTTTCCTCTTTCAGTTTTTGGGTTTCTTTCTCATTTCTTCCATTTTTCTTCCCCCCTTTTTTCTCTGCCTCTCTTAATTGGTTTTTGAAGTATTTCCTGAGGTCTTCCAAAATTCATGTCCAATCCATATTTTTCTTTTAGACTTTACATGTGTTTGCTTTGCTTTCACTGTCCCCTTCTGTGTCTTTAACTTGCTCTTTGCCTACATAAAATGTTTTAGAGTTAGGTGCTTTTATGTTGTTGCTCATTTTACCTGCCTTTTTATAGGTAGGCTCTGTTTTCTGAGAGATTAGGTAACCCTCTTAAACTTCATTCCTTCCTTGATGCTACCCTTAGCTTATTTTCTGAGTTTCTGCCAGTTTTAATTCTTTGAAGATGGCATGATGGCCTTAGGGCTGGAAGTTTTGAGAGCCTCTTCCTCCTGCTCATTCAATTAATCCTTGAGATACTGATAGCTTAAAGATTTCCCTCAGGCTTGTGTGTAAGCTTTTGATCTCACTTAGAACTTGGTTAGGTCTGGGCTGCTTAAATTCTAGTGCCAGGCTTAGGTGCAAATTTATGGTCTCACTGTATACTTCATCCAATCAGGCACACAGTTGATTACCCTGTTCTGGAGCTCCACCCTGAGTCCCTGGTAAAAAAAAATCCAGATTTCTCTCTTTGGTCATTCAACTACCCCAAAATGGGATCCATGTCCTCACTGTAGGCCCATACTGGGACTCCTGGCTTCACTCTGAACCCACACAGATCAGCCCACTTCAGCGCAGACTGCTCTGTGCTGGGATTCTGGACTTCACTATAGGTTTGAAGCCTCAAGAGTTGTGAATTGGCTTGGACCTCTATTTGTCCAGGCAGGGTTTCAGGATCTGAATGTTGGCTTGGACTCAGGTTCAGAACCCAGCACAGCAGATGAATGGTGGAGGTGTGTGGTTTGCTCTTGGCTTGCTCTTCACTCTTTTCTATAGTCTTGTTGACTGTGCTCCCCTCACCCCAGTGCCCCAGATGTTCTCTGCATACCTTTGAAGTCCTTCTTTTCTTGAAAATTGTTTCTCTTTGTCTCCTTGTTGAGTCTTTCACTCTATTCATTTTGTGGTGTTATGTTAATATTGGTTGAAGGGGAATCTCATGGTGACCTTGAGCTTCTCTGCTCTACTCCACCAGCTTGGCTCCTCCCCAGAAGTCTCACTATTTGCCATTCTAGAGAGTTGAAGGGAGTTTTTATATAGTGAGAGCCTTCTTCACTGATGAGATTAGAGGAACGACCAAAAAATTAAAATTAAGAGTTATTAGGGTTCTTAGGAAGTGTTTAGGGAAGTAAAAAAGTGCTCATGGGTCAGCAAGGCATGGTGAATATATAGGTATTTTCAGAATCAAGAAACCCTAGATTCAAGCCTTCTTTATGAAACATAAAAACTTTGTGACACCAAGATGACACTTAAAATTTTAATGTCCAAGACAACTGTCTAGGACTATAAATGGCAGAAGTTACTTATCATAGGGATATTTGTTCCCTGGGAGTTTCCTCATTTCGATATCATCACAGGTCTGAACCAAACAACCAAAAACAAAACAAAGCAAAACACCAAAAAAAAAAAAAAGACAACATAACCAGAGTATTGGTGTGCATAGCCGTCAGATGATTGTAAACCAACCTAACTGTACTGAATGTGAGAAAATGGAAGAGCAAACAAATTACTAGGATGAATGGGAGTCTAGCAATTTGAGCTTTGGTGATATATTTTAGAAATGGCTGAAAAGAAACAATAAGAGGTGTGTGTGGTAAAGGAAGGTCAAGTCTTCACTATCTCAATGTTGTATGACAGGAAAAAGTGAAAAAAACTTTCTGAGAAAGTGAGGAGCCTTTAAGCTGCTGGGCCAGTGGAGTTTAATGTTAACTTTGCCTATCCCAATTTGGTAAAATCTAACATGAACACAGAAATATGGCCAAGTTGAAAAACAACAATAGGGGCAGCTGGGTAGCTCAGTGGAGTGAGAGTCAGGCCTAGAGACAGGAGGTCCTAGGTTCAAACCCGGCCTCAGCCACTTCCCAGCTGTGTGACCCTGGGCAAATCACTTGACCCCCATTGCCCACCCTTACCAATCTTCCACCTATGAGACAATACACCGAAGTACAAGGGTTTAAAAACAACAACAACAACAAAAAAGCAAACCCAAAACAAACAAACTATATACTTGAGTCATAATTACAAACTCCAATACTAAGGGGGAAATTCAGTTGAGTTGGGAAAAAGAAAAGGACATGAAAGGGATATGGCCTGTATTTTCCTAAGGTGTGGTCTGCTCTTATGTGGGGTTGAGATTTTCTAGAAACACTTGGTATAAGAGTTGTGCAACTCAAGACATTAGTGACCCATGGGTCCAAAAAGAGCAGGAGACATTGGGAAACACATAGGATGAGTATAAAAGACCCAAATCATAACATCTGGATGTCAGACCTTGGGACTCAGGCCATCACCTCATGCTTGTTCTGGCTTTGAAGAAATCCCATACAAATATATGCTAGTACAGAGCTAGCAATGCTAAGAGTAGTCAGATGAGTTGTGATGTAATTAAAATGCATTTGAATTGGGAACAGATGAGCTTGGCTCTATTCCCCTTTTGGAAGGGAAACTGGGAGACATTGTATGACTGCACACATGCATACACATACACATACCTATAACATATAAAAATATATTTACATTGACATGTAACCATGGTTCAAATAATGGAGAAATAAAACTAGACAGACATTTTCAAAGAAAGCTTTATAGAATAAATGAGACTTCATCTGGGCCTTGCTGGTTGAACAAGGATAAAATAGGACAGAAAAGAAAAGGGGAGAGCATCCTAAACAGGGGAGCAACTTGGACAAAGGTACACAGAGAGTGTGGCATGTTCTGGGAACAGTGAAAAAGGTGGCTAGTCTAAAATAGGAGACATATTGGGAAATAAAGGAAAATTAAGCCAAATAGCTAAATTAGGGTGAAATTATGGAGAGCCTTGAATGTCCCATTAAATTGTCTGTACTTTGCTGATCAGATACTTGGAGCCATTTTAGTATATGAGAAATGGAGGGATATCATGGAATTTTTCCACAAGTAGGATTAAAATAAGAAATATAATTTGAGAAAGTAATGAGCATGTAAAAATAAAGTATAGACAACTTATTACCAAGTTTATTTTTGGACTGGTTTGAGAGAAAAAAAGAAACAGGAAAAGTACCTAAAGACAAAAAAAATAGGCAGAAAAGCATGTGTTTTGAATATCTTATTGTCAAAGAAGTATTTATGAAAACATAGAATAATTATTTAATTTATATAGAAGCATGTTTTAAACACATATGTATAGAGTAAATTTTGAATATGTTGTTTTACTCACATTTCTGTCTCATACGATATTTTAATTAACATGGATCTTTTCAAGTGATCTGTAAATATTTACTTATGCTGAATTTTAGAATCCTCAGAAATCTAAATCCAATTAAGTCAACCCAGATAAAGGATGATCATGTCTGTTTTAATTTTTTCTGATATATTTTACACATACCCCAAAACCTAAGTGTTCACAATTCATTTCAATTCAATGAGCATTTTTTTAGTACTTGCAGAGGCAGTGTGGCTTAATAGATAGATTGTCTCACTTAGGAAAAATTGAATTAGAATTCTGCCTCCGATCCTAAATATGTGACTATGTGAGTCATTTAACCTTATCCATAATATGAGGATATTAATAATGGTATGAATAAACTCACAGACCTGTCCTGAGGATCATGGGACATTGTGTGAAATGATTTGCATATATGAAAGCATTATATGAACTCTGTATGGTATTATTATTCTGTAGGTTATAACTATAAAGATAGTTGTGCATCATATGAGACCCCATTAAAATGAAAATTTTCTTTTTTAATATTATAGTGTTGGTGGTAAGAGGAAGACTTAAGTATATAGGCAAATAAGTGATATGACAGAGAATATGATGGGAGCAGTAGAGATGGGGGCAGTAGAAATGCATTATCCAGCTCCAGAAGAAATCTGGGAATGAAAAGATGACTTCTGTCTTTTAGGTCAAGGACACATCCTATATTCTAGACATCTTATATAACATTCTGCTCCTCACATTTTAATAATCCTGTCATATTAGCCAACCTACTATTACTTACATATTATTCATTTCATCTCCAGATTCTGGGTCTTTGTTCTGGCTGTTCCTCATGCCTGGAATACTCTTGTTACTTTTCTTTCATGGAACCTTTGAATTTTTCAAGATTTATCTCAAAAATTACCTTCTGCGTAAGATCTTTCCTGCCCCCTTTTTCCTCACTGGTACCTTCCTATGTGATGTTATGGCTACTTATGTTCATATTGCCTCCCTTTTGGGATTGTAATCTCTTTGAAGGCAGGGCATTGAAGGATTTAATTACTGATTGATTGCATTGCTCCTAAATAAAGGTGAGTAGATCATTGATACTGCTTTCTGGGCATCTCATCTCATCTCATCTCATCTCATCTCATCTCATCTCATCTCATCTCATTTTATCTTGTTGAGTGTGTCTACCTCAATAGCTATGTTGGATAATTCCTATGCCAGACTTCCTTTCTTGAATCCCATTCATTAGCCAAAATTGTTTGAATTCTTTTGGGGCATGATGTAAGTAAGAGGCAGTGAGAAGAGTGCTACAATTAAAATTTCTTTTAGTTTTTCCTTCCATGAAATGATGAAATTACGCTTGATGACATGTAATGCCACTTCTATATCTAAATTATAATTTTAAAATATATATTTTTAATGGCATGGATGGTCTTGACAGTCAGGTGAAGTATGGACTCCTTCCCCAAATAATGTTTGGAAATTAATTAAATTGAAAAAGCTCCTCCTTAAATTGTATGGCTACAGAGATAATGGAAATCTATTGATCAAATAGCTTGGGGTACTTCCTATGAAGCTGAGGGTGAATATTCTGGCACTTTGCTGTCAACTATGTGATCTAGCTCATTAATAAAGTAGTCGAACTTTGGGATGACCAAAGAATTCATTCATCTGGAGGGTAGAAGCTATGTTGAAGATGACTGGCAACTAAAATGGGAAGAACCCCCCATATAATAATAGATAGCATGTTAAAGTTCACAAATAACTTTATAATATTATTTCATATCATCCTCATAACAATCCTAGGGATAAGTGCTATTAATAACCTCATTTTACTGACAAGGAAATTGAGGAAGAAGACTTTCCTAGAGTCACAAATTAGAGAACATATCTGAGAACAGTTTAGAACTCAGATGTTCCTAATTTCACATCCTGTGCTCTATCAATTCACTGTTCTACCCATTAGTCATTTGATATTAGTTAATGTAGCATTACATTCTGTCTTACTTTCTCAGAACCAAGCTGGTTATAAAGTCCCCTCATTCCAAAAGTACTATAAAGTTTACAGAGGCATATTTCTCTCTAGTGCTATCAGCTTGAGCCTTTGCCCCATTTTTATGAGTCAATGACTACTGTCTCTGTTCCATTTAGATCCTTAACAGATTATCTTTTATAAAGGGATTTTTACTACAAGGTTAAGGAAAGAATAATTGTACAAAAAATCCCTTTCCCTCCCTCCCAAATAACTCAGCATCATAGTAGTCCCTATACCATTTCACTTTCAAGGGAAAATAGGCTCAAGTTAACTTATGTCTTTCATACAATTTGTTCTACCAAAAATGTGACTTGTTTCCAGATGAGTCCATGAATAATACCAACATCTCACACTGTATACTAATGTCAAAATGGATACATGATTTAGATATAAAGGTTGATTCCCTAACCAAATTAGGAGAGCATGGAATAGTTTACATGTAAAATCTATGGATAAGGGAAGAACTTAGGATCAAACGAGACAGAAAGTATGATGAGACATAAAATGAAAAATTCTGATCATGTTAAATTGTGGAAAGTTAATATTAATTTGTTCCCCTTTTTGGCCCCCAAAACAACCTTTTGATTTTTAAAGTTAAAAAAACTTTTTTTGGTTTTAAGACTGAAGTTCCAACCATATCTCCATGAAGCTATAGGTAGACACTTCCTTTCTTTTTTCAAAATAAGGATTTTTTGGGGGCAATAAAGTCATACTTTTACACACCATGCTGGGAAACACATGCCCTGTGCTGCCATACTAAACTAGTGTCTGCAAGACCCTCCTCTTGTCCTGATTGAGGTCTGTGAGCTCCAATCAGAGAGACTCAGGAAAGGGACATCTCAAAGAAAATATATTGATGGAGGAGACTTCATCCTTTTTGTTGGAACCAGAGAATCAGCAGGGTGCATGATCTGACTCTACTTACTTATGGAAGAAGCAGCCAGCTGTGTGATTTATATTTTTTTCTCTCTCCTTCTCTGGCTCACTTTTTGCTTTTTAATAAATAATTATAAATTATAAAATGAATTATGTATAAATTATAAACATAAAAAAATAGAATGAATAATCATAAACTAAATCATGAATAAATAATTATGAAAATTATAAAAATAAATAATTATAAATAAAATCAAGATATGGTCTTCAGAAAATTTTAATCATTAGAAAATTTAAAAGGTTTTTCACAAACAAAACCAATGCAACCCAGATTAGAAGGAAAGCAGAAAGCTGGGGATAAAAAAAATTATAGCAATTGTATTTGATAAGGTCTTATTTCTCAAATATATAGAGGACTGAGTCATATTTATAAGAATACAAGCTATTGCCCAATTGATAATGGCCAAAGTACAGGAACAAGCAGTTTTTGGATGAAGGAATCAATGCCATAAATTGAATTTGGAAAAAAAAGGCCTCAGATCTTTTTTCTTTCTCTTTATTGTATAACTTTTAGACTCTGTCATGTCTCCTTTGGAAATTTCCTAAGCTAGTACTAGCAGATCAGAAGGTCCCCCTGATCATCTTTTTCACAACAGGTTAAGCAGAAGCAGAAGCAAAAAAAGCTACTTTTCCAAAGGGGTCCTTGACATCCTGAATCATTCTATTCCACCTTGCCCACAGTGGATATGCACTTAATTTAGTCTTAATGAAATTAGAAATTAACACTTAGCACCTGGACTGTTCCCTCTTACACCAATAAAACAGCACTCCATGAAATACCTTATTAAATCTTGAAAATAAATTGAAAAAAAATTTTAGACACATTCTTTTGAGGCTGGCCTGCTCCCAATTCAATCCAAATGATGGTGAGAAGCTCTACAACACTTTCACTCCAATAGAATTTACTTAATTTGTTCTAGGAACACAATGGCAGTGGAAACTCCACTGAGGTGGAGTAATTCAGAGGTCAAACAATAACAAAATATGGAAGAGAGCTTAATGAATTTTTAGTCTATGACATAATGTATGGTAGACTCTGGAGATGCCATAAACCCAGTGAGAAAAGCATAAGAACTTTGTTAATGACACAGGGGCTTTAAAATTGAATTTGTCTTGTGTACTCAGCTGTTTGGGCACACATTATTTGTCAGACATTCCCGTTATTAATATTTTCCATTCCAAGGTCTCTTCTGATGAACTATGTACCTTTTCACCACATTGATTTTAAATTTGAAACTGCCATCTGGTAACTGCATTTATTTATCTGCTTCTCACTCCCCCTGCTCTCTCAAGTTCAGTCCCTTGCTATTATGAAGGGCCAAAGGTGAATATAGAATGGAGAAAAGTGTCAGCCTGGTGGCATTAGAAATTGTCTGTTCGGATTAGAAATATGATAGCTCCTTCCTTCAGTCAAACACATCGTGCCTTGGAGCACAAACTTTTTCGATTTTGCACCCTATTGGTGAAATATTTTTGTTCATATAGCTCAATATTTTTATATATTCATACTTATTTACAAATGATGTTGAATAAATATTATTTATTGATATTTCTTATTAATATTGATAAATATTGTTTATAAATTAAATTCTATCACTGGTGTGCTAATGATCACATCATTCATTACAATAGTTACACAACAATTAAAATTGTAAAAGGATGAGATGAAGATGAAATAACATTTGTTCCAGGACTAAATGGGAAGCCACTGGAGTTTATTGAGTAGAAAAATCACATGGCCAGTTCTGCACTTGGGAAAAACCACCTCAACAGCTGTAAGACAGGTAGGCTAGAATAGGGAGAGATTTGAGACAGGGAGAGCAATTGGAAATCTGTTGAAACAAGAGAAGCAAGAAGTAAACAAGGCACAAACTAAGGTGATGGAGGGGTTAGATTAGAGAGTTGTTGTGGAGATAGAAAAGGTAGGGACTAGTAACTTATGGGATATGTGGGATAAGGAAAAGTGAGGAGTTGAAGATGACTGATGTCATGAGAGCCTACATAACTAGAATGATGATGGTGACCTTAAAGAAGTTTAGAAGTGGTATACATTTGGGAGGAAAGATGAATACAATCTATGATATGCATTGCTATCCATTTCTACTTATCTGGTTTGACACAGTTTCATCTAAAATTAAAGTAGGGTGGCTTGACTCTTCCTCACCTGTCACTGTCATTGAATGTAGGGGCTGCCATTCGAGCGGTGCCCACCAACCAAAAGTTATCTGGGGACAGAGAGTGGGGATTGGGTTTTTCCAAAGGTACTTCTTTTAGATTCTGTTGTGATTTCTTAGGAATTCTGAGGGACTGAAACCCTCTTCAGAAGGTGAGTTGGTTGGATGTTTGCATGATGAAATAAGGGGAAGGAATGGGGGAAATGTTTGTTGGGGTAAAAGTAGGTTAGGTTGTACTGTAAACAAACCCTAGAATTGGTTGCTGCTCCGAGATTGTGATATAACTCACCTTTATGGCTCAGTGGATAGAGAGGGTTTAGAGTCAAGAAGATCTGAGTTCAAATCCAAACTCAGAAACTCACTAGCTGTATTACTCTGCAAATTTCTTAACATGTGTTAACATTAAATTCTGTCATCTGTAAATAAGGATAATAGCATCTGCCTTCCAAGATTGCTTTAAGGACAAAATGAGATAACATTTTGTAAGCTTATTGTAAAGCATTTAGCAAACCTTATAGTGTTACATAATTGCTGCTATTCCCACCCACCTCAGTTTGATCATACAATCCTTGGAAGTCAGTCCCTCTTGTAAATATGGTGATGCCCCTTAAGAGTTTCTGCTCTCATTCCTTTGGGAGAATATTGCCATAGTGATGTCTGTGGCTTGCTGACATATTTTAAGATGACAGAGAAGACCAACATTCAAGGCTCTTTTGCAGAATATAGCCAGAGCTGTATGGTAACTACAAATTATTATAGGCTTTGTCTTATGGTGAACTGATTACCCCCTTTCCTATTTTCATTGTCTTCGAAGGCAAATGTTAAGTAGAGCTAAGACACAAGAAAGCAGGGGCAAATAATAGAAATTCAGAAGTCTAAACCTCCACTCTTTTCATAAGTCTACCTTATTTATTTTATCTAAACAAACAAACAAACAAACAAACAAATATATATATATGTGCGTATGTATATATATACACGTATACACACACACACACACACACACACACACACACACACAACAATTAAAGATTTCCTGTTGGCAGAATTTTATTGTTAAACACTGCAACCATTCCTTTTACAGAAGAGCAAAGGGAGTTAAAGAGAATTTAAATGCCTGGTCCAAGGTAAAAAATAAGCACTATAATAGTAGTAGAGGTGGTGGTGGTGGTGGTGGTGGTGGTAGTGATAATACTGTCTTTTGTACATGATATGCAAAGAGCTTTCTTTACATATTTCTACCATATCATGTTGTCTCCCAGTAAGTCAGCCCCCTGCTTAAATCATTCAAAAATAAGTCTATTAAGGGACAAAATGAATCTCTACTCAGAACAACTATGCCCTTCTCATTTCCCTGTTTGGTTCAGTAATTTATTCATCTCTCCATGGAAGAGTTCATTTTTCTTAAAGGCAACCAGTTTGAGGCCAGTCTTACAACTTAGCAGAAACAGTAACCCCTCCTTCCTTGTCTTCAAACCTGCAAATCAAGCATTGCAACTATTTTGCTATATAGAATCTTAGGGCATTTCCTGAGGGGGTGGGAGGTGGGACTGAGACTAAGTGACTTAAAGGAAAAATGTTGCAGAGGCAGGATGTGAACTCAGATCTTGCTGCATGGAGAACCATTTTTCTGTGCTCCACCATAGTACTTATGACACCAAGACATGCTCCTGTTCTAAATGCAAAAAACAAATTTAAAAAAACAATAAACAAAAACAAAAAACAGAAACAAAAATAAATACCAGTCTTGCCCACAAGAATCTCACTTTTTTACTCCTAGATTTCTCCTTTTGCTTATCATTACGTCTCTATCTCCAAGCAAACTTTGCTTAATACTTACCAGTTACTATAATCAGCCAGTTAAGCTAACTGGACATTTGAACTGATTGCTTAGAGATCCCTGTTTGAAGAAAGATAATCATAAACACAAGAGACCATTAATTTCTTTTCCTCTGGGAAAAGATATCCATAACCATTCACTCACTGGAAAACTTCCATCAAAGGATTATTTCAGGAGGTTTGAAGAGAAAGACAAATTATGGAATTTATCCTGGAATATTCATTTCCTCCTCATCCCCCAAGCTAATTTACAAGTGGTACCATTCTGAGAGCATGCAGGCTTTAAGACACAGTGCCTCCTTGGGCAGAGTTGGTAACTAGAAGAACTTACTGGCAGTCTTAGAAGGTATCCTGCCAAAAGTCAAAAGCCTGCACATCCTGGCTCAGCTAATTACTTACAATTTGACCTTAGGCAACCACCTCTCTGAGTCTTAATTTCCACAATTATTATATGAAAGCTTTGGACTAGGCAACCTCTGAAATCTCTTTCAATTCTAAATCTGTGATCATATGAATAATCCCAGACAACTGTTTACTGGGGGGAGAGGAATAATTAAATGCTTAATTGATGACTGGATAAACTTTTAATTCTCTCCTCACTTCCACTCCTTGCTCCATTCTAGGATTAGCTGAAGGGCTGTCTTATAAGAAGACTTTTTTTTTTTTTTTTTTTTTTTTATTATTTTAAACCCTTAACTTCTGTGTATTGACTTATAGGTGGAAGAGTGGTAAGGGTAGGCAATGGGGGTCAAGTGACTTGCCCAGGGTCACACAGCTGGGAAGTGTCTGAGGCCGGATTTGAACCTAGGACCTCCTGTCTCTAGGCCTGGCTCTCAATCCACTGAGCTACCCAGCTGCCCCAAGAAGACTTTTTTAATCATCCCAGACTTTGGTACTACCAGCCTCTCATCTACTCTGAAATTGCTTTGTGTATATTTTTTCATTTATTAGTCGGTGTTCTTCCTTTTGATGATACTCTCCCTTTATTAGAACAAGGGCTGAAATTGATTTTATTTTTATCTTTGTATTTTCTTGGCCCAATGCCTAATATCTAATTGACAATAAATATTTGTTGATTTGAAATGAATTATAATTATAATTCAGAATTATTCTTTGAGTTGAGGACACCCACCTCTTGTATCCTGGATGTTGGTGGTTGCTCTATCTGAATGAGGAGTTTGTGAGGGGGACTTTTTATGAGGCAGGAAGAGTTGTCTAGCTGTCTAGTTGCCAGCATAGAGGATAAAATACATAGTGCATAGACGAATAAAGTACATAGACTGATAAAAGTAGAAAAGTAATTTAGAAAACTTTTCATGCTAGTCTTAATCCTTAGAATTCAGAGGTCAGTGAACGATGACTGGTAGGTCAAATCTGAACTGGTACTTGTTTTTAAGTGGACCAAAACTAAGAATGTATTTTTACATTTTAAAATAAAATTTAATGGATTAAATTAATTCTATAATGTAAATTATAAAGAAATTTTATTCATTTAAAGTTTAATTTAATTTAAAACAATCAACCAGCTAGGTGGGTACAGAGGATAGAGTACTGGTCTGGAGTTAATAGGACCTGAGTTCAAATCCAACCATAAACAAGTCTTAGTTAAATCACTATAGGCAAGTCAGTTCACCCTGTTTGCCTCAGTTTCTTAATCTGTTAAAAGAGCTGGTGAAAGAAATGGCAAGTCACTCCAGTATCTTTGCCAAGATATTGTTTTGTTTGTCTTGTAAAAAAACAAATAAAAATAAGAATACTCCAAAGAATCAGACACAGCTGAAAATAACTAAATAACATCAGCCAATAATTAAATATTAATTAATTGCCTTTTGGTGCCAAAACTATGTTAAACATGGGATATAACTTTTAAAAAGAGAAAAATGGCCATTATTTTCAAAGAGCTTAAAATCTAATGAGGGAAGATAACATACAAAAGAAAGATGAGAAGGAGGAAGAATTAAATTAATTTTTATTTTAAGAGTTTTCATTCATTTAATATGATGACAGTGTCATAGATGAGGCAGGTCACATAATGAGAAATGTTAGGACCTGGCACCAAATTAGAGCTAGGGACTGAAGCTGAGCAGCAAGTGATGACACCTAGGTTCTGAGCCTGAGTGATTAGGAGGATGATTGTACCTTTGACCATCATAGGAAAAGGCTGTAGGGAAAATAATGAGATCAGTGTTGGACCTACTGAGTTTAAGATGTGACTACAAAGACATCAATAAGACAGTCCCTGACCTCAAGGAATTTATGTTCTAGTAAGACAAATGATATACACATACATTCCTAAATATGAAATGAATACTTGACGAACTTATGGAGAAAGCACTAGCATCAGGAAAGATCCATCATAAAGATGATGTTTAATCTGAGCCTTGAAGGAAACTGGAGATTCTAAAAGGCCACCATGAGAAGGAACTACATTCCAGGGATGAAGGGATGTCCAATGAAAATTCAGAGTGATGAGAAAAGCAAAACAAAACATCTTGTCTAAGGAATAGGAAGAAGGTTTATTTGCTTCTGCATTAATCCAGATGTAGTTAACTTAAAACTTTTAAAGCGTTGCCTTGGCACTGAGGGTTTACATAAATGTTCCTCTGTCCCATAGCCACTAAATATCAGAGGTAGATCTTACATCTTCCTGACTAAGGCTAGCACTCTATTCCCTGTATCATGCTCCCTTTTGGAGAAGCTTGCCCTCAAGGAATTTACCTAGATATGAAGCAACCGTAGCCCGAGAGCCTGTGACTTTGTAGACTATTAGTACAAATATCAGTATTAGGAAGATAACAACAACAAAAAATAATAGCGGTAACGACTACAGCACGAGTTAACATTTACAAAGTACTTGAAAGTCTGCAAAATGCAGACATTCTCTCACTATAACCCTGTGAGGGAGACACTACTTGTATTTTCCTTTTATAGTTTAGCAAACTGAGGCTGAGAGATGGCTAAAGTCCTTTCCCTGCTGGAATCAACTTATATTTATATGAATAACCGCCTCTCTAGCAGCCTGCCTGACAGAAATATCCTTTTCAGGCAGCAGGATTTTGTGGGCCCATAAGCACTTCAGTGGCATTTTGGGTGAGGGCTGAAGTTAGACTTCTTTTCTTTATTATACTTACGATGTCTAGTGGCCAAACATCTCTGGTATTTTCATGGAAATCAATGATAAAAGGAGACCTTAACATATGGAATTTTGCTTTAAGGGTAACCTAAGTTCTATCCAGGAAAAGAATAACTGCCTTACACACCACAGCTAGATTCCAGATAACACAGCTATCAGAGGGTACGTGTCTGACTCTAATGCTGAAATAACTTTGACTTAAGTGGAGAAAAGCTTGCCTTTTTTCAACACTTTTAAATGAATATCAGAAGCCACAGAACCAAAGTGAAACGTGACCTCTTCCAATGAAAGATTTCCCATTTGTGTAATTACAAGTAACAGAAAGTCTGGTGGTGCCTTGTTTGTTAAATTCCATTGACCTCTTGCAAAGAAATTGGACAAATGTCATATTTATTAATACATTTGCAGCAAAGGTCTCACTCTCCGCACATGTTAGTCATTTGTCAGAATGTTTTTTTTTTTCTTTTAGTAGAACTGCAATAAGCTGAGAGACAGACATTCAAAGTCTTCTGAAGGAGCCTTTAAGGTACAATTGGAAAGACGTGTTTGATTAAATACTTTGGATCACTTCTTCCATTTTAACATTGTTTTTTAAATGGTTTTAAGAATAAAAAGGCAGGTGATATTAAAGCTGTCATGCTTTCTGTAGTAGCAAAGAAAGAGAAACAAAAGAGATAAATATTGATTGAGGAACAGCTGAACACAATCTCTGGTAATCAAAGTAATGGACTATTACTGCACTGTAAGAAGTGATGAAAATGATGAAAATAAATAAGCGTGAGAAGAGTTATATAAACCATTAAAAAGTAAACTTGTCAGAACCAGGCTAACAATATGATTACAATAATATAAGTGGAAACAGAAACAGCAGCAAAACAAGCAAACCTGCATGCTATATCATTGCAATGACCAAGCTTGGTTCTTGAAAAGTGATATTGGAAAATAACTCTTTATGTTCTCTGCAGAGATTATGGGTGTGTAACATGGCATAAAATGTGTTCGTTTTCTGAATTCATTTTTTCTTTATATATGGAATAGTTTTCTGATAGGGGATTGGGGAAAAGGGTATACAAAGCAATAAAGATGATATGAAAATAAAAGAGACATTTATAGTACATATATGTATAAATGTATATGCACAAACTATCTATACATATATTCGTGTATCATATCTATACATTATATCACACTTATGTGCACACATATAGTGTCCTCAAATGTCTTAGTGAAATTGTAAGCTTTAGTAGCTTAAAACAAGCCAGAAAATCTGAATGAATATTGATTGTATCCAGCAAAATGATCACCATGACTTGTCTCTTGAAATAATCAAATTATTCTAATTCAAGAAAATTTAACTCCTACATGTTTCAGATAGTGATCTTTGTTTAGAACTTTTGCTGAAGCTCTGTTTTGAAATATAGAAGTAGATGATATTGTTATCCCTTTTATGCAAGTAAAACATTCAGGCAAACAAATGACTATTTTATTTCATAATTATTGTTTAATCATCAACTTCTCTTCCTTCCTCCCTCCCTTCTTTTCTTTCCCTCCTTCTCTTTCTTACTTACTTCTTTCCTTCCTTCCCTCCTTTCTTCCTTTGCTGTGTTCAGATAGCTAGTATCTATCAGAGGCATGACTTCTTCCTGAATTCAAGACTAACCTTCTGTCCAACACACTACACTTTTTCATTAAGAATAAGAGATCATATTTATATAAAACTTAAAATCTGAGAAAATTATTACATATTTTAACTCATGTGAGCCATCATACTGTCTCTATAACATAGGTACTATAGATATTGTCCCCATTTTTCAAATGAGGAAATTAATGTCTAGAGGGGCTACATGTCTTGCTCATGGTCACATTAATAGTAAGTGTCAAATGCAGCAACTGAACCCTTCTGCCTGTTAATTGTCACTTTTATGCTTTCCAAAAGGGAAATATACCTAAAATTCTCTAAAATAAAATGCAATTCAGCATCCATAACTAAGAGTGGCACACATAAACCCTTATGTAAATAAAGAGCAAATCCTCTGTTTTCTGTGGTAAGGTTATAGAAAGCTGAAATTTCACTTGAGTTTACTTTCGACTTTCTCTTCAAATATTTTGGAGGCATAAAGTAACATTAACTGATTTAAGACTCATTTTCTTATGGTTCCTGCCTAAAGATAAGGAGGATGGACCACTCTCCCTCTCCCTCTCTCTGTCTCTCTCTCTTTCTCTCTCCTCCTCCTCCTCCTCTCCTCTGCCTCTGTCTCTGTCTCTCTGTCTCTATGTAGGTCTATCTCTCTGTCTCTGTCTTCTCTCTCTTTCTCCTCCTCCTCTTCTCCTCTGTCTGTCTGTCTCTGTCTCTCTGTCTCTCCTTCTATGTCTTTCTCTCTGTGTCTCTATCTCTCTGTGTCTCTCTCTGTGTGTGTCTCTCTGTTTCCCCTCTCCTTTCTCTATTTCTCTCTCTGTCTTTCTCTCTGTCCCTCTCTCCATTTCTCTCTTTCTCATCTCTCTCTGCCCTCTCTTTTCTCTTCTCTCTCCCAGTCTCTCTCCCTCTCCATCTCTCCTTTTCTCTCTCTCTTTCTATATCTTTCTCTCTCTCCCCCCTCTCCTCTCCTCTCTTTCTCTGTCTTTCTGTCTCTGTCTCCTTCTGTCTTTCTGTCTGTCTCCATTTCCCTCTCTCTTTCTCATCTCTCTCTTCTCTCTCTCTCTGACTTTCTCTCTCTCTCTCCTCTCCTTTACTCCTCTCCTCTCTCCCTCCACTCTTCTATGTCTCTCTCTCTTTTTCCTCTCTTCTCTTTCTCTGCCCTTGCTTTTCTCTTCTCTCACCCTGTCACCCTGTCACCCTGTCACCCTGTCACCCTGTCTCTCTTTCTCTCTCTCTCTCTCTCTCTCTCTCTCTCTCTCTCTCTCTCTCTCTTTCTTTCTCTCTCTGTGTTTCTCCCCTCTCTTCTCTCTCTCTCTCTCCTTTTCTCTTTCCCTCATATACATATACTCATACTGCTTATAGAACTGGGCTACGGGTAATTGAGAGTAGACTGTGGCATCTCCCCCCTCCCCAACCTCTTACTGGAAGGCAGCAGTTCTAACTGATATTGTAATGGAATCAATGATTTTTCTACATTGCCAAACCTCTAGGGTCATCTACACAACAGAAGAATTTCCACACTCTGTATTATCCTGAGTGACTGTACTTATTATACCAAATTGCTTGACAAAGCCAGAGTTGTCCTTGGGAGGTTACAATAGGCCCAGTGGGTGGGCATGATTTGCTCATAAGAAAACACATAATTTACATGACCTTGCATACTTTCTTCCCTGTTCCCTTTCTGTTCTAACAACTCTTTGAACCCACGGACATAGCTTTGTTTCTTCCGCTAAGATTTTCAGTCTAGCATTATTGACACAATTTTATTCTTATAAGCTACATTTTTCTCCCCAGGGCAAGTACAGAATTTGATAGGGATTATTTTAGGTTTGGAAGTAGAAGCATACGTTTGGATGTCTTTTAAAATGTGGGAGGGAAAGCTTCAGACATGTGCTGTTTAATGTCATCGTTAATGGAAAAAAGTATGCTTATAAAAGTCACCTTTTTCATTTGCTGAAATAATTATGAATTTAAAGTTGTCCCCAAATGACTAAAAGCAATTAAATCACCATTCATCCCATCATGATATTAACTGTGTAATCATAATTCTGATGTTCCTACTGACCACATGTCCACATGTTAACAAGAATCCTATTTCAAAGGCAGATTTACCTTTCAGGGAAAAAAAATGAAAATGGTCAGTGTCAGTAATCTTTTATAAAGAACAGCCTCCACCCTTACCCTAATCAAAAAAAATCAAAAATAAATTTTTTCTGGCACTTTGAGTGAAAAATGATATTTTCTACTTCTACATTAAATAAGCTCCAATATCCCCTTTTCTTTAATTAGACTTTTGATTTTACAGAATTATGATAGTCTTGGTGAGAAAAAAGTTTCTAACAATGCAGTTCATCACCTACTCTGTAACTCACTGTCTTAGTGAGTAAGTAGCCTGGGAGTTTTAATTAAGGGGTTAAATGACAGGCCCAGGTTCACAAAGTCAGCATAGTTCAGGAATGATATTTAAACTTGTCTTCTTGATTCCTAAGCTAGTTGTCCATCTTCCACACTTAACGCCTCTTTGAATTTTCTTTTCCAAGAATATTAAGACTTTCCCCATGTATTTTGTCTTCACATGGCTTCAGCCAAGAGCATTTTATTCATAATAAAACTACAATGTACCTACTTTTGGAAAGGGGAACTTTTAAGGAATATACTTTATTTCAACTCCAGGCAAAATGAACTCATGGAAAGGCCTTGATTTTTTTTTCCTTGACAATAGATTTAAGTGAAGCGACTTAATGTTTAATGCTCATAGAATCATGAACTAATATTTAGTACAAATAGGTAAATGACACAAATAATTAAAACATATTAGATATGTTTATCTGTGACACCAAAAAGACTGAGGGTTAATAAATAAAAATATGAAGGAATTTAAATAATCACAAATTACAAAGAGAAACATCATGGCGTAATGGAAAATGGTTTAGGCTGCCAATCTGGAGACTTTTTTTGCCCTAGTTCTTGTTCTGTTCATGAATTGAAATATAACCTCTGCAAGTGATTTCAGATCTCTAGCCTTCAGTTCTCCTATCTGTGAACTGAGTAAGTTAGACTAGACCAGAGGTTTCTCTCTGTCTGTGTGTGTGTGTGTGTGTGTGTGTGTGTGTGTGTGTGTGTGTGTGTGTGAAACTTCTTTGACAGGTTAGTGGAATCTCTTTCCCTTCTTAGGATCATGTTTTAAATGAATAAAATAAGATACATAGAGCTAGAAAATACATCAATTATATAATAATAATTATATCTTTTTTTAATGTTCCTTGCCATCTGGATAAGAATTCCTGGATTAGACAATCTCTCAAGTTTCTTCTAGCCCTGTGTGTCTCTGACTTTCCTCTCTTGAATTCCCCAAACACATTCATTTCCAAATAAGAGTGAATCTAAAGCCCATCTTTGAGTCAGTAACGGCACAACGAATCAATAATAGCAAAGACAAGAGAGGCTGGCTTGTTAATTTATTCCAGGGTTTCATTGGGAATGAATGCACCATTGCTATAAAGGGATTCACCCCTGAAGATGCTGTTTGAAAGTAGGATATTGTTGTTTTTTTGCTGTTCTAATTTTCACATGGCTCCATTAGGGGATTTTCTTTATTAATGTGAACTGTCTATGTGTTTTTGCACTGGCTCCTCGTTAGCTCCTAAGTGCAAGTCAGTTGCATACAAGTATTGATTTTAATCCATAAAGTCCTGTATGGTTTGGGCACTGTCTGCCTTTACTACTTTTCCAGCTCCTAGCTGTGTGCTCCAGGGAGAAGTAGATAGAAGCAGAAAATTATTCTCATGAGTACTCCCTCTATTGGCCCAACACAGCTGACCAATAATAATAATAACAATAACAACAACAATAATAATAATAATAGTTTCAAGATATTCCACACTTCGCTCTTTCCTGATGATTTATTTCTTGTAATGTTGATGTGGGTGACTCTCCCTCCACAATCCCAATCCATATTTCTTAAGGTCAAGATGACAGGAAAGATGACAGAATTAAATTTTGGGTATGTTGAAATAGATTTCAGTTTGGCTTATTTCAGGATAATCTCCTCCCTATTGTTTTGCTCTGTCCCTTTCATTTGGCCCTTTCCAACCAGACCCACTAAGACATTCTTTTTATTACCATTCTCTCTGTCTCTCTGTCTCTCTGTCTCTCTGTCTCTGTCTCTGTCTCTCTCTCTCTCTCTCTCTCTCTCTCTCTCTCTCCCTCTCTCTCTCTCTCTCTTTCTCTCTCTCTCTCTCTTTCTCTCATTCTCTGAGTGTGTATGTATTTAGTCAAACAGGACAGACACCTCATAAGGTAGATGTATGAAGTGACATAGTACCAGTTTATGGCCAGTCAACAGATGCTCTCTAAATGGCCTATGACTAAAACAAGTTAGCAGTTGTTTACTTCTTTGAAGTAATAATGCCATTCCAATAAATTACCAAGTGGCACTGGGTAAGGTCAGTGGGCAACTTTTATGAGTTGAAAGCAATATTTTTTAAAAGTTAATTCCAGAATAGTTTGAAAAATCTTTGCCCTTAAGCTCCTTTGTTTTCACACACACACACACACACACACACACACACACACACACACATTTGTTTAAAATGATAGTAGAAATTGGAGAATTAATGCCTTTCCTGGTGGTTTAATTATTTCTATTTGAATTCCTCCTTTTCTGTATGAGAAATTCCCATTCTGTTTGAAAAATAACCCAAGTCTCAAAATCAAATATTACATTCTCACGGGTGCTTGCTGTGAATGGAGGCTGAAATACCTTTCTCATCTGGATTCAATACATTTCACACACAAATCCATCCCATGCACACGATGCTCTCAGCAGAAGTAGAATTTTCACAGTTTTTTGTGACTTTTGACACATCATCACTCATGGATAGGACCTTCCTTCTGGGACTATGCAAGACCTCTTGTGCAGTCCTCGGCTGTGCTTGGTTCACAAGTGGCTAAACAGATGCCATGTGTAGACATTGACTAACAAAACCCAAATGGCACGGTGCAAAGGGAGCCCACACAACAAAGCAGCTCTTGTCTCCCTGTGTCCTAAAGATGTTGCCCTCAACCTCAACTACTAGAAGCATCGGCGTTCTCCCTTTAGCCCATTCATTGTTTCTCGATATTAGAAAATGATAGTGGTTCTCTTCTTGAGAAAGAGTATCATTTTAAAATGATTAAAAGATATGTGCTAATTATGCACATTTTTCTCCATAAAGATTGAGTCCTTTCTCTTGCATTTTGCTACATGGGCTTTATACAGACCTGGGAGATACAGTGTGAAAAAATAATGAGTTGAGCTAGCAAGATGAAAGAACATATTATTTCTCAGAGCTTTAGAATTTTGGCAGTTGACAGGGAGGTGACCTTAGATCCAGGAATATCTGGATTCAAATCCTAATTCTGACACAAAATAGACATATGATCAGGGAAAATCATGTCATTTCTCAGTCCTCTAGACAACTCTTTAAACCTGTAAGTTCTCAAGAAAGTGCCAACTTGAACTGATAGAAGGAAATTTCTCCTCTAGAATTTTTCAGTAGCAATGAATCCACAGGTCTTGCTCAGTGATTCCCAAAGTGGGCACTACTGCCCCCTGGTGGGTGCTGCAGTGATCCAGGACAGCGGTGATGGCCACAGGTGCATTTATCTTTCCTATTAATTGCTATTAAATTTGAAAAAAAAATTATTTCCAGGGACTAAGCAATATTTTTTTCTGGAAAGGGGGCGGGAGGCCAAAAAAGTTTGGGAACCACTGGTCTAGCTCTTATCCCCTAATTGTATAAACATGGAATATTTGTAAGAAATATTTTCTCTTTTCCTATACAGTCAAATTCTGCTTTCACCACATTCCCACAATCCTGTGAACTTGTGATTTTGTGTGGAATTGGGAAAAAAAAATGCATGCCTCTGGCCAAAGTATTTGAGAAGGCAAACATTGGCCTGTAGAAAAGAAATAAGGCAAAAATAATATTTTACATTTAAATTGTGCTTAACGTCTTATAATGGGATTCTTTTCCACCTTAAGATGAAGAAACTGAGGTCAAAGAGATGAAGTAAAACCCAAATTCATGTACATAGTAAGTTGAAAAGTTGGGATTTGAACTCAGGTCTTACGACCCTAAGACAAAAACAATTCTCGTGTTAGAAAGGATCTTGGATTTAAGGATGCTGGGTTTAAGGCCAGCTTTCTGTCAATCATCTTTTCCTTTTCTGTTAAGTAGTAAATTCTACTAAAGTCCCAAAACTCTGTGCATTAATTTATCTGTTCTACCATTTGGCTAGGGCAACTTACAACTTTTTTCAAGCTATAGTTTCTCAATAATAGTTCTACACAGGGTCCATGTAGCAAAATAAAAGATCCAATTCTCATGGAGAAAAAGATGCATGACTAGCAGATTTCTTTTAATCCTTTTAAAGTACAGTTTACAAAAAAAGAGTGTCACTATCATTTCAAAAATTTAGAAGAAACAAGGGGGATTAGGGGTAATGAAGCATGCTGTCTGCTAGATTTAAAGCAAAGATATCCTGGGTTCAAGGATCCACTCTTCCATTCAGTACCCAGACAACCCTTGGTAACCAATTTAGCCTCTCTGGGCCTCTATAAAATGAAGAGGTTGGATAAGATCATTCCCTTCTAGATCTGAATATTACTAAATGATGAAAAGTCAGGTCAAAATATCCGAGTTCTAATCATGAATATGATGTCATTACGGGTAATCTTGCAGAGTCATTTTCACTTTCAGATCCCTGATGACCTCATCTTTAAGATGGACATAATTCTTGCCAAGCTTACTTCAGAGGACACGTAATGAGACAATTTTTGAAAAAGAATTTTATAATTATAGAGGACTATGTATTTATATATATATATATATATATATGTGGGCATACATTAAGTATGAACATATACATGTAATCATTACTTTCATTACCATTTTGAGGAAATTTGAATTATAAAACTTCTTTGAAAACTTATTTTTAAAACTAAATTTTATGAAATTCAGAAAACTTATTAATGATAATTTGTCAAAATATTAATTTTTAAAATTATGAATTTAAAAATAAGCAATTAAAATATACATATATGCGTATATACATAAACATCAAAGTAGAACAGAAAAGGAGGGATATGTTTCTCTCCTCAGGACAGTTTGCTTTTTTCTTTTACATATATAATGAATTCAACATGTACCTTTCACAGCTATACTACTTCTCTGTGTATCCTTTTAGACTTCCTTCTGTTCATTAAAAAAATGCTTCAATCACTAGTCCCCTTCTCCCTCACTTTAATAAAGCATCTTAAAAAGTGCTCTGATCTTTGTAGTCTTGCTGACAGACAGAGCACAGAGGTGGGATATTATCAAAGGTAAATGTATATTTTTGTAACAGCTGGTTACATAGCCCATTCATATTGGACATTTACAGGAGGTTGGGAAATTTATCCAAAATAATCTTTTATACTTGTTCATCTCCTGATATGAAGACATTATAGTCAAATAAGACATCCAAATTCTTTGGATTTCCACAAAAGCGGAAGCAGTCATTAACTCGATTCCAGGCATATAGCAGCAATAAGCACGTTGTTGCCCAATATCACGATTTGACATGTCCTTGCTTAAGAGTGGAATGAAGAGGAAGCAGACTCTGGATTCTACTAAATGAATACTATCCTCCTAGGCTACTGGAGAAAGCCCAAACTCTATGGACTTGCCATCTAATCAACCACACTCAAGTTGTGTATTTATCACAAGCAGCAAAAGAACAGAAAGATATCTCATTTAAGGAATTAATTCTTGCCATTTTCAGCAATGTGTCGAACAAGCAAAAGAGAAAAATAAAGCATATGTTACTTCATGGCCTACTTCCCAGGAGCTGGAGCTGAATTCTTTACTTCCACTACTGTTTTTCCTCCAACTTTATTAATTATTCTCTAACCATAGGTGGCAAAAATAAGAAAACATGGGAAATAGTTCTGGAATTCTATATTAATGGAGTATGAGGATGGAAAGAAACTCAAGAGAATATATGATGAGAGGGATGGACATTATAGGTCATCTTACCCAGACCTCCATTATACAGATGAAGAGACTGATGCTACAATAGGTTAGGGGAGAGGGTCAATATCTTGTTCAAGTTCATATCCATCGGTAGAGTGACAGAAAGAATAGAAAATAAAATGGAATTCTTCAATATTGGTTCAGTTCTCTTTAGACATTTTAATTCAATTCAGCAAATATTGTTGATGATGATCAGCTGGTAGCATTTGTGCACCTCTTACATTATGTTGATATATCAAAGTTACTTCAATCGAAGACACTGAGATATTTAGCTCAAAGATGAGGAGACTCAGGAGGGATACTCAGTCTTCAAGTAATTGAGGAACTGGTGTATGGATGGATAATTTTAAAAATGAATAACTGTTCTTTTTGGCTCTAGAGAACAGAAGTAGGAGTCCTTCAGTCAATAAACATTTATTACACATGTAATATCTATTAGGCACTGTATTAAAGCCTGGGGATAAAAAATAAAGGTAAATGGTAGTTCCTGCTTTCAAGGTACTTAGAGTTTGTTGGGGGTGATAATGTGCAAATAACTATGTCCATTAAGTATATACAAGATAAATTGGAAATTATCAATAGAGAAAGCCCTAGGATTAAAAGTGATCCTATAAAAGAGAGGATTTATCTGGGACTTGAAGGAAGACATAGGATCCAGGAAAAAGAGATGAGAAGGGAGAACACTGCAGGCAAATAGGATAGCCAGTGAAAATTCCTTGGGTCAGGAGATGGAGAAAAATATTCAAGTAAAAGTAAGATCAGTTTCTCTGGACTAAAGAGTATATGGGAATGGAGGGGAGTAAGTAGACTGGAATGGTGGGAGGGAGGGAAGAAGGAAATGAAGGATTTTAACTGCCAAATGAAGGATTTCGTATTTGATTTTATAGATATATAGTCATTGGACTTTATTGAATGTGTGTGTGCATGTATGTATGATTCTATGTGTGTATGTGCATGAGAGAGACAGAGAGACAGAGAGAAGAGAGGAGAGAGAGAGAGGGAGGGAGGGAGACAGGGAGAGAGAGAGAGAGAGAGGAGTCAGAACTATGCTACAGGAAGTTAAATTTCAATCAGGGATGAAATGGACTGGGAAGAGAGTTGTGTCAAGTTGGCAAACCATCAGATTATTGTGGCAGTTTAAACATGAGGTAATGTTGCCCTGAAATAGGGTAGCGATAATGTCAGAGGTGAGGAGGGGATGACTGTGAGAGATGTTGTAAAGATGAAATGGAAAGTATTTGTCACATACAATCTTGACAAATTGGATGGGGGAATGAGAGAGAGAGAGCAGAGTCCTGGTTAACTTGGAAGGTGGAGATATTCTACACAATAAGAGGGAATTTAGGATGGTGGGGAGGATTTGGGAGTAAACGAGTTCAGTATTTTGAGTTTAAGAAGGAAGGTCACTTTGGGCATGAAGGATAGCCTAGGCAACCCAGAGGTGGAAGATGGAATACCAAATTCAAGAAATAAATAGCAAGTAGGGTTGTTTGACTAGAATTTGGAGGTGTGAAGAGAAGAAATTCTCAACAAGTTCTAAAAGTTATGCTAGGGTTAGACTGTGAAGGACTTTAAAAGGGAAATTAAAGAATTTATATTTTATTTCATAAGTATTATGGAGCCATTGAAACTCATCAAGCAGGGTGACTTTCTTCAGAAAAGGGGAAAATAAAACATTTCCCCCTTCAAAGTATGGAATGCTATCTATATCTAGTAGATGTTAAAAAAAAAGTAAATATCCTATAATACCACTCCCCCATTCATGGGCTATGGAAGTATTTCACAAAATGCTTGACTGCATTTATTGAATTTTTAAGTGTTACAAAACCTGTCTTTTGCTAATAAGACTATATCCACTCAACTCATTTGCATAACCAACTTAATATGCAGTTCATTCACACATTTAAAAATGTATGAAAAAGCCAAGTTTCCCGTTGTGCGCTGGGGGGCTCTAAGTTACTCAAATAAGAAACTTTAACTCAAAGACAACTAGAAAAGCACTATGGTTATACAAATAGGACTAATTGGTATTTGGTTTATAGCTACATGCTGACAACGATTAAGCTAATTATAAGGCGCATGGTGCTAAATTACTATCTTTTTGATACATTTTCCCCTAACAGCAAGAATTCCAGAGAGGTTCTGGTTCAAAGTCTAACTGTTCTAAACAAGAGTAGAGTTAGGATTGTTTGTAGATTTCATGCACAAGGGCATGATTAATATGAAATTTTTGAAGAAAATATTATATTTCTTAATGAGAAAACCAAGCAAAGGAACTGTAGCTCCTAGAGTAACAAACAGGATTTTCTCAATGTTCAACTACATTTTGGTAGTTGAGAAAAGGAGGTGTCAATAAAGAGTTCCAAGGCAAAATTGTCAGAGAAGTGGATGGAAAGTTTGTTTTGGAAGGAATAGGGCCAGTATCAATTGGGCCTCTGAGAAGAAAAAGGGATCCATGCCAAGGATCTCTCATTATTTCAAAGGGAGCAGAAGGGGGGGGGGAAGGAAAAAAAAAAGAAAAAGGAGAGATATTCCTGGAGGCATATTGTTTGCAAATTAAAACATTGTGCTATGCAGATAAAACAACCCTTCTTGGCTATGGAGAATGACTGAATACCACCAAGACCCATCTTAACTTTCAAACTGTGAGAGAGCCTCTGGAAATTCATCAATGATCCCATTCCATTCTACCACTTAGATTTATTGAAACCAGATGTGAGCTTCCATCTAGTCCAACTACTGAAATTTACCATAAAGGGAAGAGGAAGAATTGCTTCTCTAATACATTCAGGGGCCAGATGTTTTCCAGTATTTGAGTTCCTTCTTAACAATATAGGTTATCCTTTGCCTCCATTTGTGTTCCTGGACCTATATCTTCATAGCTCTAAGTCCAAATTATATACAACTGTGTCACTCAGTAAATATTTGCTGGTGGCATAAAAGTACCTGAGCTGATAAGGGAAATTAAGGATTGATATAGAATTCAATCCTGGAGAAAGATTCAAAGAATTATAACCTCTCCAACTTTGTAATGGCTTCTTGCACACTTTCCTCCTCCAGTCAAAGTGATAATTTATGTGATGGCAGAGAGGTTCTGAATCCTAAAGAAAGACACTGATGGGAACAGAAAGAGAAAGGGGGTGTTTTATATTTTTATTCAACTGCTTTGCCTCTTAGCCTGATTTCTTCAAGCCTATGGGCCCGTGGAAACTTGCATGGCTAATCCCATCAACCTACATGCTGGATTTTAACTTTCTGCATGCTTGTGATCAACTCATGGAAGTGGAAGCTATTGAAATATAATTTATCTATGTCAAGGTGGCAGAATACTAATGGGGTCATAAGAAGAGAACCTGAGATTATATAAAGAAATCTCAAGGCAATTGTTTCCTTTAGGAATATAATCCAGTGCATTCTGAGAAACAAACCAGCAAGCAAACAAGAAAATTATCACTTGGGGCATATGATTCTTAATTTTGCATAAACATAAAACGAGCTCAATTCATTACATTAATGATTATACTATATTAAAAGGATACCTTGTTGGAAATGTGGGAAAAATTATAGGGAACAGAAGAATATGAGCATGCCTTTTGGTCATTTTGAGGAATATCAAGTGTTAAGGAAGATGGATTTAACTATAGCCATATCTTTGAAGGAACTTGAGATGTATTGGCTTTTAGAACCAGAGGGGACCTCAGCAAACCTTTTGTATTTGAATCTGTTAGAGCTAGAAAGAACTTTTGAAGAAGGAAGGAAGGAGGAAAGAAAAGTAGAAAGGAAGAAAGGAAATATTTTTAAGCACCTAGTATGTGATGTAAACTATGTTAAGTTCTTTATGAATATTATCCCATTTAATCATTATAACATCCCTAGATAATGCTATGATTATCCCCATAGGTGAGGCCAAGAGTCATATAATTAACAAGGATTTGAAACGGGATTTGAATTCAGGTCTTCTTGACTACAGATCCAGTGCTCTATCCACTGGTTATTTAGTTGCAAACTAGTCCAACATGATCATTTTATAGGTGAGGAAATTAATTCCAAGAGAGTTGAAGAGACTTGTTTAAAGTCAGATGGCCTAGCTGATATTTGAGTCCTTCTCTGACTTGAGGTGCAATGCTTTTCCCACTCTCTCATGGTTTTTTTTTTTAATTGAGATCAAGTCAGGGCTATTTCAAGATAAAATATACTTTTTCCATTTGAAATATACTTTAGATCCATTGGCATCTTTCATTCTGAAAACAATTGGGCAAGTCGAGCCAAAAATTTTGCAAACTTTGATGAAAATTCCATTTTGTAGATAATCTCTCACATCTAGCACAGTTTGAAATGCAACCATTCAGGCAATAAATATTTCTTAATTGCTTACTATGTTCTAAGCACTGTGTATCATCTCATTTAAGCCTCCCATAAGTTAGAGAAGGCACATATTTTTATTTCCATTCCTCCAAAGGAGAAAACTGAGACTCGGTGAAAGTAAGTGACTTTTCCATTATCCAAGGTACCACAAGTCACTGGCCAAGGCACATACAGAACTCTGATTTGCAGACTCCATGTCTAGTGTTTTCCTTTCTTATAGATTTGAGTCAGAGTTATTTTAAGTAACAACAAATTCATTCTAAGAAAAATGCTAATTATATGTGACATTATTAAATAAAACCAAACTTTGTGAAATGTATACAAATGGGAATTGCATTAGGTTAGTAAATCTAAAATTACTTCAATTGTCTAAAATTTCATTGATAAAGTCTGTTTCAGAAGCATCATGCTGTAGAGAGAAATGAACAAGATATTATATATCAAAGAACAATCCTGGTGATACTTCCTACCAGCTATATTACTTTGGCCAAGTCATTTTGTGAGAGGTGGCCAAGCCCACATTTCTGGACTTGGGGTTTTACTAGATGATCTGGTATTCTAAACTTGCTTTCCTTCCTTTCTCCCATATTTTGTCAAAGGCCTCACCACTCACCAAGATTCTCAACTTGAGTTGTTTCCATTCCCTCTGTCATCAGTGGCCAAGTCTCAACAAGTCTACCTCCCTCATTGCTCTCCCATTTAACCTCTCCTTTTTTCTTTATAACCACAAATCTAGTTCAGACCTTTCTTCAACTCTTCCCTGTATTAAAGGATCTCCCTTCACTGTGTTTGTCTCACTTTCCAATCAATCTCCTCCACAATAACTTACTAAATAACATTTGTAGAGTATAGGTCTAGCCATGCCCTTTCCCTGTTCAGAGTACTCCAGTGGGTCCAAGGATCACATCTACAAATTAGTTTGAATATATGTGTATATGTCTATGAATGGGTATACACATGCTACTTAGATGTTAAATGTTATTCCCCTCAAAGGAATTTCAGTTCCTTGAAGTTATAAGGACTCTCTCTTTTTCTTCTCTATATATCTCTGGCTCTATATCTCTGTCACTCTCTTCACCTTCCTTCTTTCCTTTGTTCCTTCTTTACTTCCTTTGTTCCTTTGTTCCTTCCTTCCTTCCTTCTTTCATTCCTTTCTTTCCCTTTCAATATATTTCTTCTTTTCTTCCTTTTTTCTCATTATATCCCAGCACCTATCTCAGTACCTTTACCAATAACTAGTGCTTAGCAGAAGGCTCACAATTTAAGAATATCTTAGAGAAATAAGCTGCAATGAATGATATGAAATAATTTTAAAAGTTGATGTCAAAGAAAAAAAATCATGTTTTTCTAGGTAAATTTATAACACCTACTTACTATTATTTGTATTTAAAGTATATCTGCTCAGATCAGATGAATTATAGTAAAATGCTGAAAAACTATTGTATGTTCATGTTACTAATAATTATTTTTAGTTTATTTTTTCCATGGAGGTGGGTAGTTTTATATGTAAATGGTTATTTTTTCCCCTAATGTCCATGTAATTCTTGGAACATATGGATCTTCTAGTTTCTGTTGCTGTACCTGGGGAGCACATCAGGATGTGGGACATTTCACTAATGGATTCCAAGGGAAGCTGCCAAGTGGGACATACAGCCATCTAGGATTTACTATTTTTGCCAAGTTTAAAGGGATGTTCAGTAACCTCACCCTATGCTCTGTATGGCAAATGTAGGTATTCCTGGGAAAAGACTAATGCAAGATACCATGCCTAATGCCTGTGAAAGAATGATAAGTAGAGTCTTTTATCCTCTGTGTATTCATCTGCTTGTATCATATTCCTGAACATCATGGAGAGCTTCTAATAGGACACTCCTAATTTGGCACTGTGTCTAGATGACATGCTAGTCATGGGTAAGTCTAAGCTGGAACACCTGGAAAATGCAGGGTAGACACTTAAGCAGCTCCCTAAAGCTTGTGTGAATTGCAGAATAATAAATATGACCCCTAATTCCCGAGAATGCTTACTTTGGGTTGCTGAATCAGTGACATTTTAATTTATCAAAGCAAAATTAAATTCAAAACTGAGAAATCAGGGAAAGGTAGCTCTGAACCCCTCATCAAGTTAACACTGACACAAGTTATTATTATGGAAAATTCTTACTTTTTCTGTCAATGAGCTATGTGAGTATAGTTATGTGTTCTCATGAATAGGATGACCATTCGAGAGACAGTTGTTTATAAGCTCTATGAGGTCAGGAACTGTTTCATACACATGAACTTTTCTTATGTTAGATGTTCTTCACATTGGATCCTTTCTTTAAGCTGATGTAGTAATAAAAGAGGAAGAAAATATTTTAAACAAAACATTTCTTTCCAGAAAAAAATGAAATGGCAATCAACTGATATTAAGCCCCTACTATGTTTCAGAAAGTGAGATAAAGAGATGAAAATCTCACTATTTTTACCCTCAAGAAGCTTACATCCTTTCAAAATGTAAACTGGCTGATCTCTAAGTTTTCTTGTTCTAATAGACTGTGATTCAATTTTTTTTGGTCTCTTGGAGGGCTTATCATGGTATTTTGAACACAGAAGATTTAATAAGTGTTTGTTGAGTTGACTTGAAATGGATTCAATGGAATATGTTTCATTAGAAAGGCAGGTAAATAGTGTTGTGGGTAGATTGTTGGACTTAGATAAAAGAACTGAATTCAAATCCTCTCCCAAATACTTACTAACTCTTGATGCTAACCAATTAATTTAATAATTCTCATCTTTGGTTTACTCTTATTTACAAAATGGGACAAACATCAGCACCTACTTCAAATAAATCCTAACTCTTATTTTTGCTTTAGTAAATTACTTAGATACTAATCCTTCTTAAGAAATGGACACACAGAAATACATTTTCCCCTTAATGCTAAAATAATATTTGAATTGAAATATGGGTTTTAATGGAAATGCATTTAATAACTTGTAGGCATAGGACCTGAATTCAGGTTCTGGCTTTACTCATTACAACCTAGGTGACATGAAAAAAATTTAACTTTTTGGGCCTCAATTTCCTCATTTGTAAAATTATATAATTGCACTAAACAATCACTTAAGTTCTTCCTGCTATAAATCTATGACCCTACATATTATATCTAGATGCATACTTATATTGCTAAACCCACAAAGAACACATAGAAGTTCATTCACTTTTGAGAAAAAATGAGTTTAATTCAACAAGCATTTCATAAAAAAAAAACATATTGATTTGTTTGCATGGAGATGGGGTCTAAAGGGAAATGCCCCATATAATAAAGTAACTAGTCAATATTAGAGGAATCTAAGCTTGGTATAGTCCTAAAGTTTTACTCAAGCTAAGCATCTTTTGGGGGGGGATTTTGATTCTAGACTAATTTAAGCCATTAATGTTCATTTTTCTTTTATTAAATAAAATTTAACTATTTTCTGTTTCTTACATCACCATAGTATCTAAGTGTCCTACACTTTCCCCTTCCTTGATATCTCTTTAATATGATAAATATCTTTTTTGGAGCACAAAAGGTGGGATGTCAGTATAATTGATAAGTAAATTGAAATAGACTCAAAATCTGTGCAATATATAACATCTATGAATCTCTCACTTCTCCGAGGTACAAGTTGTTAGTGGTTTCTAATCTCTTCATTTGAGGACCTCTGGATCTTTAAAATTTCTTTTTAAATTTAATTTAAATTTAAAAATTTTAAAATAGTTTTAATTTTTTAGTATGCTGTTGAGATCTATCTATCATCTCCACATAATCTGATGAGGACAGCTTAGTTGATAAGGAAGTAATGGGACAAGGGAGACTATCTTGACTGTTCACTCATAGCTGCTTCTCTGAAGTGTCATTGAGTCACAAGCTTATTATATATGAAAATTCAAACGCCCTTTCACCCAAAAGCACAAGGAAAGTTTCCTATAGCTGCACAGAGCTGCATTTTTAACATAACATCAGGCTTAGAAGCTTCAAGGTGAAGATAAGAACCAGGCTGGACTTTCATCTATATTTGTTATCACTAAGCCAAGTCTGAGAACACTTTTCTCAGGGATGAAATGCCCCTGCTAAACTAAGGTTTTGGCCTTGGGTTGCCAAGCAGCTGCATTTCTGACCAAAGGAGAAGAATGTTAACCTCTTGACTGTTGGTTTGCTAAGGACTTAAAGCTTTTCAATAAGAAAAAGTGTGGATCAGAAAAGGAGTCAAAAGAGGAGTCTCTTATTTTTATCTATTTGAGACTGTTTCTCTTATTGGCTTACCACATAGTCACACTTTTTGCTTAAATTGAAGAGGGCATCCACCTGTTGGGCTGTGTGAATTTCTCTTACAAGAGTCAAAGGAAGACATAACTAACTTTTAAATTACACAAATTTGGTGATAAAAAGAAAAGAGGACAAAACCAATGATCCAATGATTGCTAGGCGCTTTGACAAAACACCAATTAGGGGGCAGTCCCCTTTGGCATAAGAGTATACATGCAAAACAAATGCATTCAACTCCCCATATTTCAATCAATTGCACCCCAAAGTTCATCCCAGATCTTCCTGATGCAGTGCAGGTTTACACAGGAATCTTCATGGTGTCTTCTCCAAATAGGTTCGTTGTCTGGATTCTGGGGAGATGGCAAATTTCTTATCCTGAAATTACTCTCAAAACAATTTAAACTTTGCATTATATATTATAATACATACATTCTCCCCTGAAGAGTGTTAAGGTTAACATCCAGATCAGTTAAGGATACATGGTTGAGTTTTGGGGTTGTGTGAATCATTTGGCAAAAGAAATTTAAAAAAAAATTAAAAATCCAAATAAAAGAGAGAAGAGAGAGAAAAAAATAACTTGTGAACGAAATGCAAAATATCAAAATCTTATGTGCAAAATTGTAGGGAAAAGTAAACTTATAGCAGGTCCTTGAATCAAGGCCCAAGTAAAGTGATTTAAACAGTATGTCTTTGTTTTTGCCATTTAAAATGTTGCAGTTACTATCTCTTGCCTCTAATTGTTTTATACTTCATTAGTTCATACAGATCTTTCCATAAAGGATTTCTCCCACTCTTTCCATTACCATCTCTTCTTTTTATTTACTTTAGATCCTCATTCCCTGATTCATGACTCCTGAAATTACCTAGCCTCTCTCTTTTCTTTGTATTTTTTATGCTATAAATGCTTCCAAGGTATCCATTCTAGGCTTGCTCTGCTCACTTTTCCGCATGTATTCCCCTTTTCCATTGTATCTCATTTTCAGAGAAATGCTGATGATTACTATTACTATTGCTGCTGCTGCTGCTACTACTACTACTTCTACCAACACTACTACCTCTACTACTACTATTAATAGCAACTAACATTTATATTGCATTAACTATTTGCCAGTAACTGTACCAATTGCTTTGTAATTGTTATGCCATTTAATTCTCACAATAACTCTGACAGGTAGGGGCCATTATTAGCCTGATTTTACAGATGAGGAAACTGAGGTAAACAGATGTTAAGTGGCTGGCTCAGATCACACAGCTAAGAAATATCTAAGGCCAGATTTGTACTTTGGTCTTCCTGAGTTCAGTCTTGAAACTATCCATTGTGCCACCTAGCATTAACCTACCAAATCCCAGATTATGGAGCACAACATCGCTATATACTCTCTCCTAGTGACTTTTTTTAAACGTTGACTGGAAATCTCCTTGGGTCTATGCTCTACCATTCCTCCAGGTACGAGCTGCCCCTAGAGATTCCAATTCCCCTCTGCAGTGTGAGTAGTCTTTTCAACAACCAAATTCCTCAGACATTATCCAGTGTAGGTTTATCATCTATCTCCCTTGACCACATGATCTCTCTTCTCTTCATTCACAGGAACATTCTTTTTTTCTTTTTAAACGTTTATTAATATTCATTTTTAACCTGTTTACATACTTTATGCCCCTACTTTCCCTTTCACCCACCGCTCTCCCCCCACTCATGGCCAACGCACATTTCCACTGGTTGTAACATGTGTCCTTGTTCAGGGCCTATTTCCATATTGTTGTTCCTTGCATTGGTGTGGTCGTTTCGAGTCCACATCCCCAATCATGTCTGCCTCAGCCCCTGCATTCAAGCAGTTGTTTATCTTCTATGTTTCCTCTCCTGCAGATCTTCCTCTGAATGTGGGTAGCATCTTTACCATAAATCCCTCAGAATTGTCCTGGGTCATTGTATTGCTGCTGGTACAGAGGTCCACCACATTCGATTTTACCACAGTATATCAGTCTCTGTGTACAATGTTCTTCTGGCTCTGCTCCTTTCACTCTGCATCAGTTCCCGGAGGTCTTTCCAGTTCACCTGGAACTCCTCCAGTTTATTATTCCTTTTAGCACAATAGTATTCCATCACCCGCATATACCACAGTTTGTTCAGCCATTCCCCAATTGAAGGACATACCCTCCCTTTCCAGTCCTTTGCCACCACAAAAAGCGCAGCTATAAATATTTTCGTGCAGGTCTGTTTATCTATGATCTCTTTGGGGTACAAACCCAACAATGGTATGGCTGGATCAAAGGGCAGGCAGTCTTTTATAGCCCTTTGAGCATAGTTCCAAATTGCCAGCCAGAATGGCTGGATCAGTTCACAACTCCACCAGCAATGCATTAATGTCCCAATTTTGCCACATCCCCTCCAACATTCATTACTCTCCCCTTCTTTCATTTTAGTCAATCTGCTAGGTGTGAGGTGATACCTCAGAGTTGTTTTGATTTGCATTTCTCTAATTATTAGAGATTTAGAACACTTTCTCATGTGCTTATTGGTGTTTTTGATTTCTTTACCTGAAAATTGCCTATTCATGTCTCTTGCCCATTTGTCAATTGGGGAATGGCTTGATTTTTTTATAAAATTGATTTAACTCCTTGTATATTTGAGTAATTAGACCCCTGTCAGAGTTTTTTGTTATAAAGATTTTTTCCCAATTTGTTGTTTCTCTTTTGATTTTGACTACATTGTTTTTGTTTGTACAAAAGCTTTTTAGCTTAATATAATCAAAACCATTTAATTTACATTTTGTAATTTTCTCTAACTCTTGCTTGGTTTTAAAATCTTTCCTTTCCCAGAGATCTGACAGGTATAATATTTTGTGTTCACTTAACTTATTTATAGTTTCCCTCTTTATATTCAGGTCATTCACCCATTTTGAATTTATCTTGGTGTAGGGTGTGAGATGTTGATCTAAACCTAATCTCTCCCATATTGTTTTCCAAATTTCCCAGCAGTTTTTGTCAAATAGTGGATTCATTTCCCAAAAGTTGGGCTCTTTGGGTTTATCATAACTGTCTTGCTGATGTCATTAACCCCAAGTCTATTCCACTGATCCTCCCTTCTATCTCTTAGCCAGTACCATATTGTTTTGAAGACTGCTGCTTTATAGTATAGCTTAATATCTGGTACTGCTAGGCCCCCTTCCTTCACATTTTTTTTCATTATTTCCCTTGATATTCTTGATCTTTTGTTATTCCAAATGAACTTTGTTATAGTTTTTCCTAATTCAGTAAAGAAGTTTTTGGTAATTTGATAGGTATGGCACTAAATAGGTAAATTAATTTGGGTTGAATGTTCATTTTTATTATGTTAGCTCGTCCTACCCATGAACAGTTAATGGTTTTCCAATTGTTGAGATCTAGTTTTATTTTTTTGGAAAGTGTTTTGTAGTTGTTTTCGTATAATAGCTGTGTTTGTTTTGGTAGATAGATTCCTAAGCATTTTATATTGTCTAGGGTAATTTTAAATGGTGTTTCTCTTTCTACCTCTTGCTGCTCTAATGTGTTGGAAATGTATAGAAATGGTGATGATTTATGTGCATTTATTTTGTATCCTGCAACTTTGCTAAAGTTGTTGATTATTTCTACCAGCTTTTTAGTTGATTCTCTAGGGGTTTTAAGTAGACCATCATATCATCTGCAAAGAGTGATAGCTTAGTCTCCTCATTGCCTATTTTGATACCTTCTATTTCTTTTTCTTCTCTAATTGCTATTGCTAGTGTTTCTAGTACTATGTTGAATAATAGAGGTGATAATGGGCATCCTTGTTTCACTCCTGATCTTATTGGGAAGGCTTCTAATTTGTCCACATTGCATATAATGCTTGTTGATGGTTTTAGGTATATACTGTTTATTATTTTTAGGAAGGGTCCTTCTATTCCTATACTTTTCAATGTTTTCAATAGGAATGGATGCTGTATTTTGTCAAAGGCTTTTTCAGCATCTATTGAGATAATCATGTGATTTTTGTTTGTTAGACTGTTGATATGGTCAATTATCTGGATGGTTTTCCTAATGTTGAACCATCCTTGTATTCCTGGTATAAATCCCACCTGATCATGGTAGATGATCTTCTTAATTACTTGCTGGAGTCTCTTTGCTAATATTCTATTTAAGATTTTTGCATCTATGTTCATTAGGGAGATTGGTCTCTAGTTTTCTTTCTCTGTTTTTGGTCTACCTGGCTTTGGAATCAATACCATATTTGTGTCATAAAAGGAATTTGGTAGGACTCCTTCTTTGCTTATCATATCAAATAATTTGTATAGTATTGGGATTAGTTGCTCTTTGAATGTGTGATAGAATTCACTTATGAATCCATCAGGTCCTGGTGATTTTTTCTTAGGGAGTTCTTTGATGGCTTGTTCAATTTCTATTTCTGATATGGGATTATTTAGGTATTCTATTTCTTCTGCTGTTAATCTAGGCAATTTATATTTTTGTAGATATTCATCCATATCTCCTAAATTGTTATATTTGTTACCATATAATTGGGCAAAATAGTTTTTAATGATTGCCTTAATTTTCCCTTCATTAGAAGTAAGGTCTCCCTTTTCATCTTTGATACTGTCAATTTGGTTTTCTTCTTTCCTTTTTCTTATTAGATTGACCAGTACTTTGTCTATTTTATCTGTTTTTTCAAAATACCAGCTTCTAGTCTTATTTATTAATTCAATAGTTCTTTTACTTTCAATTTTATTAATTTCTCCCTTAATTTTTAGTATTTCTAATTTAGTTTTCATCTGACGGTTTTTAATTTGTTTGCTTTCTAATTTTTTGAGTTGCATACCCAATTCATTAATCTCTGTCCTCCTTAATTGTTAATATATGCATTCAAGGATATAAATTTCCCCCCGAGTACTGCCTTGGCTGCATCCCACAGAGTTTGGTAGGATGTCTCATCATTGTCATTCTCTTCAATGAAATTGTTGATTGTTTCTTTGATTTCATCTTTGACTAATGGGTTTGGAGAATCATATTGTTTAATTTCCAATTGGTTTTTGATTTGTCTGTCCATGTGCCCTTACTAATTATTATTTTTATTTCATTATGATCTGAGAAGGTTACATTTATTATATCTGCTCTTTTGTATTTGTTTGCAATGATTCTATGTCCTATTACATGGTCAATCTTTGTTAATGTACCATGTGCAGCTGAAAAGAAGGTGTATTCATTTTTGTCCCTGTTTTTTTTTTCTCCACATATTAATTAAATCTATTTTTTCTAGGACTTCATTCACCTCTCTTACCTCTTTCTTATTCATTTTTTAGTTTGATTTATCTAGATCTGAAAGAGGAATATTTAGATCTCCCACTATTATGGTTTTACATCTATTTCCTTCTTGAGCTCTGCCATTTTCTCCTTTATGAATTTGGATGTTATACCACTTGGTGCATATATATTGAGCAATGTTATTTCCTCATTGTTTATACTGCCTTTAATCAGGATGTAATGACTTCCCTGTCTTTTTTAAATCATATCTATTTTTACTTTGACTTTGTCAGAGATCATAATAGCCACTCCTGCCTTCTTTTTTTCATTTGAAGCCCAAAAGATTTTGCTCAAGCCCTTAACCTTAAACTTGTGTGCTTCTACCCGCCTCATATGTGTTTCTTGTAGACAACATATGGTAGGATTTTGGTTTCTGATCCACTCTGCTATTTGCTTCCGTTTTATGAGCGAGTTCATCCCATTCACATTCAGAGTTACAATTATCAGTTGTGCATTCACTGACATTTTTGTATCCTCCTCTAGACCCACCCCTTCTTCTTACACTATTTTCTTTTAAACTAGTGGTGTGCTTTGAGCTGGTGTCCCTTATCCCCTCCCTTGATTGACTTCCCTTTCTGCCCCATCCCTTGTTATTCCCCTCTTCTTATTTTTAAAGGCCTATTGAATTCCCTCCCCCTTCTTCTCCACTCCCTTTTTTGAACTCCCACTCCCCTGTTACCTTTGCTTTGTCCCTTCTGACTTTCTCAGCAGGGTTAGATAGAGTTTTTTTTTTATCCGAATGGATAATAATGCTACTCTTCCCTCTCCGGGTTGATTATACTGAGAATAAGGTTTGATTATTCCCTCTTAATGCTCTCTTCCTCTCCTTCTTATGATAGTATTTATCCTCTCCTCTTCCCATGCCCTCTTTGTGTGTAATAGAATATCCTATTTTTCTTATTTACTCAGATTTTTCTTGGTGTCCCCTACTATTCCCCCACTCTTTCCCACCCTCTATGTCATCTTAGACCATTTAGTATCCTATCCTCTCCCTATGAATTATTCTTCTGGTTGCTATAATAGTGAATATTATACTAGTGAATAGAGTTCACTACAGAGAATTATACATAACATTTCTCCACCTTGTAATACAGATAATTAGATCTTATTTAAGCCCTTAAAGAGTCAAATTTAAAGAATTATAAGTTTTCTTTCTTTTCCCTCTGTTTCTTATTTACCTTTTCATGTTTCTCTTGGTTTTTTGTGGTTGGGTATCAAACTTTCCATTTAGTCCTGGTCTTTTTTGTGCAAAAACTTGGAATTCTTCAATTTTGTTGAATGCCCATACTTTCCCCTGGAAGTATATAGTCAGTTTCGATGGGTAGTTGATCGGTGGCTGAAGACCCATCTCTCTTGCCTTTCTGAATATTGTGTTCCAAGGCTTGCGGTCTTTTAGCGTGGAGGCTGCCAGATCCTATGTGATCCTGATTGGTGCTCCTTGATATTTGAATTGTCTCTTTCTTGCTTCTTGTAAGATTTTTTCTTTTACTTGAAAGTTCTTAAATTTTGCTATTATATTCCTTGGTGTTGACTTTTCTATGTCCAGTGTAAAGGGTGATCTATGGATTCTTTCAATGTCTATATTGCCCTCTTGTTGTAGAACTTCAGGGCAATTTTGCTGAATAATTTCTTTAAGTATGGAGTCCAAGTTTCTATTAATTTCTGCCTTTTCTGGAAGACCAATAATTCTCCAATTGTCTCTTCTAGACCGGTTTTCTTGGTCTGTCACTCTCTCATTTGAGATATTTCATGTTTTCTTCTATTTCATCAGTCTTTTGACTTTGTTTTATTTGTTCTTGTTGTCTTGAGAGATCATTGGATTCTAATTGTTCAATTCTAGCCTTTAGGGACTGGTTTTCCTTTTCAATCTGGTCATTTCTGGTGTTCAATTTGCTCATCAGTTCATTTGATTTCTGAGCCTCACTTTCCAATTGCAAAATTCTGCCTTTTAAACTGTTATTTTCTTGCCAGATCTCTTCCATCTTCTTCAAAATCTCAGTTTTGAACTCTTCCATAGCTTGTGACCAGTTTTCCTTGTTTTGGGAAGGTTTGGATACTTGTTTGTCCTCCTCTGTTGTCTGGATTTTCTCTGTGTAAAAGTTGTTGAGTGTTCCAGAGTTTTTCTTGATAATCTTTTTCTTCCCCTGCAGTTCTTGGCTTGCCATCGTTAGCCCCGCCCCTTTTCAGCTTTGTCTCAGGGTCTGCCTGGGTTTTCTAAGCTCCTGGGACTGCGGTCTCCTTGTCCTCGGGGTCAGGCCTCCTGGTAGACCCCGGTCTGCCCCTCTACCCGAGGCTCCTTCAGCAGTCTTTGGGGCTGCTTCCACAGCCACACTCAGGTCCACATAGGGTTCTCACTGGAGGTCCAAGCCTGGGCTGGAGATCTTTATTCAAGCCTAGGGCATTGCCTTCACCCATGCAGAAGCTCGGGAAAGTCCCTGGGCTGGAGATCTTTATTCGCACCTGAGGCGATGCCTTCAGGCGTTCGGGAAAGTCTGTGTGTTAGAGATCATTGTCCCTGCCCAAGGCTGTGCCTTCACCCAAGTGGATGAGAGGGGAAAGTCCGTGCATGCCCCCCAGCCACTTGGGGTCCCTCCTCTTGCAGCACACAGGTACAAACCCTGGGGCTGCTAGTGATTTACTGGTTGCCCCTATCCTGTTTTCACTCTTGTGCATTGGCCTTGGCGTGGTGTGAGGTGTGTGGTGTGAGGGGGTGGGGGTGGGGGGCTTCTTCCTCTCACGTTTTAGTGAGAGCTGTTTCACCCCTTTATAGCATGGAAATGCCCCGATTCTGCGTACCTTCAATGCTGTGCCCTGTTGTGAGGTTCCTTCATTTGTCTGGATTCGTTTTTATGTCCCCTTGAGGAGTCCTGTATGCTTCAGTTAGGAGAGATCGAGCAGCTGCTCCTTACTCTGCCTCCATCTTAACCGGAAGTCTCCTGCCACCCACAGGAACATTCTTGAATGGAACTTTTACCTCCAAAGTAAGACTTATCTTTTCTTTTCAATCTTTCTACTTTCCTTCCCACCCAAACCCTTATAGATTTTTCTTCTTCTTAGACCACAGAGGTCACCCTCTCCTGATTGCCAGATCTTGATAAAGCTCAATAAATCATTCATTTCTCTCTGTTCTCCAAGTCTCCCCCCTTTTATATACACATTGTAATTAATAAACATTACCATGCCATGATATAATATAATCTTAAAAAAGAGGTATTCTTCTATAGGTAGGGAAGACATTGCCAATATTGATATAACATCTCCTGTCCATATCTTTACTCTCACCTTGGCCTAATTGTGTATATTGATTTTTAAAATTTTATTTATTTTTTAGAACATTTTTCCATGTTTCCATATTTCATTTTCTTTCCCTCCCCACTTCCCTTCACACTCCCAAAGGTAAGAAGCAATTCCACTTAGTTGTACAAATGTTGTCACTTGATACATATTTCCATATTATTCATTTTTGCTATAGAGTGATTTTTTTAAAGCCTAGACCCAAAATCACATACTTGCATGTGATAAGTGATGTCATATGTTTTGCTTTTGCATTTCTACTCCCATAGTTCTTTCTCTCAATGTAGATAGCATTCTTTTACATAAATCTTTCAGGAGTGTGCTGGCTTTTTGCTTTGCTACTAGTAGCAAGATCTATTTCATTGGATTTTTCCGCAATGTTTTACTTTCTGTGTAAGATGTTCTTCTGGTTCTGCTCATTTCACTTTCTGTCAGTTCATTAAGGTTCTCCCAGTTTATATGGAAAGCCTCCAGATCATCAATCCTTATAACACAATAGTATTCCATCACCATCTTATACCACAAATTTTTCAGCCATTCCCCAATTGGTGGCTACGTTTTCATTTTCCAATTTTTTTCCAGCACAAAGAGTAAAGCTATGAGTATCTTTGTAGAAGTATTTTTCCTTATTATCTCTTTGGGGTAAAAACCCTGGCAGTGGTATTACTGGATCAAAAGGTAGATAGATTCCTAAATATGTTATATTGTCTAGAGTGACTTTAAATGAAGTTTCTCTTTCTAATTCTTGCTGCTATGTTTTGTTGTTGGAAATCTACAGAAATGCTGATGATATATGTGGGTTTATCTTGTACCCTGCAACTTTCCTAAAGTTATTAATTATTTCCACTAGTCTTTTAGTTGATTTTCTAGGATTCCTTAAATACACCATCATATCATCTTCAAAGAGTGACAGTTGAATTTACTCATCGCCTACTTTAATCCCTTTAATTTGTTTTTCTTCTCTAATTGCTACTGCTAGCATTTCTAATACAATATTGAATAATAGAGGTGATAAAGAGCATCTTTGCTTCACTCCTGATCTTATTGGAAAGTCATCTAAGTTATCCCCATTGCAGATGATATCTGCTGATGGTTTTAAATAAATATTGTTTATTATTTTGAGGAAAAGCTCTTCTATTCCTATACTTTCTTATATTTTCAATAGGAATGGGTGTTGTATTTTGTCAAAGACTTGTTCTGCATCTATTGAGATAATCATGTGATTTCTAATAGTTTGGTAGTTGAAACAGTCAATTGTATGGATGGTTTTCCTAATATTAAACCATCCTTGAATTCCTGGTAAAAATACCATCTGATCATTGTGAATAATACTTATGATAACTTGTTGTATCCTTTTAGCTTGTATTTTATTTAATATTTTTGTATTTATGTTCATTAAGGATATTGTTCTATACTTTTCTTTCTCTGTTTTTGGTCTTCCTGCCTTGGGAATCAGTACCATATTTGTATCATAAAAAGAATTTGGTAAGACTCCTTCTTTGTCTATTTTGTCAAATAGTTTGTAGAATTTTGTGATTAATTGATCTTTAAAATTTTGATGTAATTCACTTGTGAATCCATCTGGCCCTGGTGATTTTTTCTTAGGGAGTTGTTTGATGGCTTGTTAAATTTCTTTTTCTGATATAGGATTATTTAAGTATTCTGCAATTTATATTTTTGTAAATATTCATCCATTTCACTTCTATTGTCATATTTATTGCCATATAATTGGGCAAAATAATTCTTAATAATTACCTTAATTTCCTCTTCATTAGAGGTGAGATCACCTTTTTCATTCAAGATACTGTTAATTTGGTTCTCTTCTTTCTTTTTTTTTAATTAAATTAACCAATACTTTATCTGTTTCATTTGTTTTTTTCAAACTGCCAGCTCCTAGTCTTATTTATTAGTTCAATAGTTCTTTTACTTTCAATTTTATTAATTTCTCCTTTGATTTTGAAGATTTCCAATTTTGTCTTCATCTGAGGGTTTTTAATTTGTTCTTTTTCTGTTTTTTTTTAGTTGTATGCCCAATCCATTAATCTCCTCTTTCTCTTTTTTGTTAATATGGAGACTCAGGGATATAAATTTTCCCCTGAGTACTGCTTTTGCAGTGTCCCCAAAATTTTGATATTTTATTTCATCATAGTCATTCCCTTCAATGAAATCATTAATTGTTTCTATGATTTGTTCTTTAACCAACCAGTTTTGGAGAATCAGATCATTTAGTTTCTAATTATTTTTTTTTATTTATCTCCATGTTCCCTTACTAATTTTAATTTTTATTGCATTATGATCTGAAAAAGTTGCATTTATTATTTCTGATTTTTTTGCAATATTTTTATGCTCTAGTACATAGTCAGTACATTTATGAATGTACTATGTGCTGCTGCTAAGAAAATATATTCCTTTTTATCCCTATTTACTTTTCTCCACATATCAATTGAGTTTAATTTTTCTAACATTTAATTCACATCTCTTACTTCTTTATTATTCATTTTTTGGTTTGATTTATCTAGATCTGATAGAGAAAGGTTGAAGTCTCCCATTAGTATAGTTTTTCTATCTATTTCCTCTTTAAGCTCCAATATTTTCTCCTTTAAACATCTGGATGCAATACCATTAGGTGCATACATGTTGAATACTGATATTTCATCATTGTCTATATTGCCTTTCATCAGGTTGTAATTACCTACCTTATCTCTTTTAATCAGATCTATTTTTACTTTGGCTTTGTCAGATATCATGATTGTGACTCCTGCCTTTTTTATCAGTTAATGCCTTGATAAAAAAAAATAAATTTTTCTCCAACCTCTTACCGTTAGCCAGTGTATGTCTATCTGCTTCATGTATATTTCTTGTAGACAGCATATGGTAGGATTCTGGTTTTTAATCAATTCTCCTATCTGTTTTTGTTTTATGGGTGTGTTCATCTCCTTCACATTCAGAGTTATGAATACCATCTCTGTATTCCCTATCATATTGATTTCTTCTTTCAGTTTTGCCCTTTCTTCTTTCACTATTTCCTTATATATATTTCCTTCTATATACCAGTGTTTCCTCATTCTTATTTTACTTTCCTTCCCACTCCCTCCCTTCTTATTCCCTTCTTATTTTTCTTTAATGTCTATTAATTGCCCCCCAACCTTTCCTTCCCTTTTACTTTTCCTTGCCCCATACCCTGTTTGGTTATTCCCTCTCATTTTCCCTGTAGGGTAAGATAAAATTCTGTACAACAGATCTAGCTGTGCTTCCCTCTCAGAACTGATTCCACTGAGAGTAAGGTTTAAGTATTACCTATTACCACCCTCTTCTTCCCCTTCTTATAGTACTCCCTCCCCCACATCCACAAGCCTCTTTATGTGATATAATTATCCTATTTTTACTGTTCCGTCTAGTTCCCCTTAGTACCATTTTCTATTCACCCCCCCCCATTTTTTTTCTTTTAAACCCTTAACTTCTGTGTTCATAGGTGGAAGAGTGGTAAGGGTAGGCAATGGGGGTCAAGTGACTTGCCCAGGGTCACACAACTGGGAAGTGTCTGAGGCCAGATTTGAACCTAGGACCTCCTGTCTCTAGGCCTGACTCTCAATCCACTGAGCTACCCAGCTGCCCCCCCACTGAGCTACCCAGCTGCCCCCTCACCCCCCCATTTTTGCATGTCATCTTAAACAACTTAGTACCACAACCTCTACCTATGAATAATAATTCTATCTATTATAATAATGAAAGCAATTTTCAAGACTTGTAGACATCATTTTTCCATATATGAATGTAATCAATTTATGTCTACTAAAGCCCTTAAATTTTTTCCCCTCTTTCTTATCTTTTTGCGGTTCTCTTGAATTTTGTATTTAGACATCAAATTTTCCATTTATTTCTGGTCTTTTCTTTAGGAATGCTTTGAAATCTTCTGTTTTGTTAAATACCCATAATTTCCCCTAAAAGTATATAGTCAATTCGATGGGTAGCTGATTCTTGTTTATAGGCCCAATTCTCTTGACTTCATGAATATCATATTCCAAGCCTTGTGGTCCTTAAGTGTGGAGGCTGCCAAGTCCTGTGTAATCCTGACTGGTACTCCTTGATATCTTCATTGTCTCTTTCTGGCTGTTTGCAATATTTTCTCCTTTACCTTGAAGCTCTTGAATTTGGCTATTATATTCCTAGGGGTTGTCTTTTGAGGATTTAATGTAGTGGGTTATCTATGGATTCTTTTAATGTTTATTTTGCCCTCTTTATTTTGCCCTCATGTTCAAGAATATCAGGGCAGTTTTTTGTATTTTGTTTGGATAATTTCTTGTACTATGATGTCAAGGCTTTTATTTTTTTCCAGATTTTCAGGTAGACCAATAATTCTGTTGTTAAAGTGTTTGATGGGCAAATAATGTCTTCAGTTCTAGTTTTCTTTCTAAAAATGTTTCAAAATCTTCTTTCTCATTCAATATCTTTTGTTCTTATGGGTAAGTTGAGATTTATCTGATAGGTAGGTCTCCCTGGGCTGCTTCCTGAGCTTCATTGTTTTTCATAACACTATTCCATATTCTCTCTCTCTCTCTCTCTCTCTCTCTCTCTCTCTCTCTCTCTCTCTCTCTCTCTTTCTCTGTTTTTTGTTTAATGGGGACAAAATATCTTTCCTTATTCAAATATCCTTCCCTTTTTAGTTTGTCCTTCTCCTGAGGGCATGCAGAAGATGTTGTTTCTGAAATGATTTTAAAATTTAATTGCTATATATTTTGGAATTTGAAGTAGTTTTATTTTTGTTGTTTTTCTATTAATGATCTGTAGATGAAATGGAATTTCATTTTTAATTTTCTTCATTATAGTGTTAGAATATTTTGTCTTGTGTTCTTCTGATAGATATATGATCCTTATTTCTTCACTATACATATTAATTCTGAGATCTTTATGTTTGCTTTCATATTGAGTTATTTAAAACAATTTTTTTTTACTTTTCTTCTTCTAGATTGTCCTTCAGGTTTATGTATTTGCATTCCCAATCTATTATTGTTATTATTTTTGTTTCTATGGTGAGGCTGTTTATTGAAGGTTCAAGTTTTTCATGTTGTTCATTAATTTTGCTGCGCAGATATAAATTTTTACTTGATTCTCATTCTTTTTTAGACCCCACAGTAACTGCATATAGTGGTTCTACCATCTCTTCAAATTCTTTAGCAGTGGTTCCCAAAATGTTTTGGCCTACCACCCACTTTCCAGGAAAAAATATTACTTAGCCCCTTGGAAATTAATTTTTTTTAAATTTTAATAGCAATTAATAGGAAAAATAAATGCATCTGTGGCCATTACCACCTCCCTCGATTGCTGCAGCACCCACTGGGGGTGGTAGCACCCACTTTGGGAATCACTGTTCTATAGTGTTCTTTCTTTCATCAAGTTTTGGATCAATTCACCCTTCTACTTTTTTGCTTATCACTCATTTTCTGACTCTTCCTTCTGTTTATGTTTTCTTTCAGGACTCATCTTGAAGTATCTTAGCATCCTTCCACAATAAAATTTTTATAGTTCACCAGGGTTGATCTCTGCACCACATGACTTTTGGGTAGTCAGGACTGGCTCCATTTGGATGTTCTACATTCAACAGTCAAGGTTGGTACATTGCTGCACAGCTCTCATACACATAGCATCCTCTCCTGATGACCTGCCCCATTTGCTCTATTCCTGAAATTCATCACCTGGCAACAGCAGAGCCTCCTTTCCCTGGTATAAGTTCCTCTGGCCCTTGGTAAAGTTTTGCTTCTCAGGGATTTGGGATTAACTCCTTATTATGTTCCAAGCAAAGTCCTGCAACCTGGAACTAGGGTTTACATGGCATTAGAAAGCAGGGATAGAACAAGGTACGGGGTTTTGTTTTGATATAAGCCTGCAGTCTGTCCTTTACTCTGCCAGTGTAGACTTGCTGCCAGTGAAATGGAAGATATTGAAGGTGTAATGAATGAGCTTAGGGCCAGAGAGCTTCAATTCCTGGTTTTATTTTTGTTTTTAACCTTCATTTGCGTTCTCAATGTCTTAAACCATGGGTACAGTTGACAATATTTCACTGTCTGTGCAAAATTTCTGTTGTAGTATAGTTTCACATTGCGGAAATTAGAGAAAAATGACTAGTCCACAATCTTGTTGCTCTTGATGGCCATTTGCTTTCTGTGTAAGTGACTGAGCCTATAATTTTCCATCTAACAAATAATGATAATAACTACTTATTCTACATTGCAACTTTGTCATGAGGTTAAAATGAAAGACTCCCTAAGAAAGATTTTTGGAAAATGTTAACTGCTAGACCAATATCATATTCTTTATAGTTATCCACAGGGAAGCATTTTTAAATTCGTTGTGCTAGCTGTGCATATCCATATGGGAAAATTTAGAAAAAAAATTCATCTCTGAAGAGAGATTTCTTCCATTTCTGAGAGGGGGGAAGTTTGCAGTTGAATAATCACCATTTATTCACTACTTTTTATTTACATTAGTAACTATTTTTAAAAAGTTCATTTTCTCAATTTTTGATGCTTATGGGATTGTGACTACAGATCAATCCTTTTTGTTCCATGAATCTTATTTTGATCATCTATAAAATGAGGTTAATTGTTATCAACAATAACAAGTGTGAAATAAGGTTGGTGTGAGGCTCAAATGAAGTACTTTTGAAGTTATAAAGCTCTATTTACATGTTAACTATCATGTATCTGTTACTCCATTATCTATACCAAGAAAACTTCAATTTAGGATACAAAGAAAAAGATACAGCTGAAATGACTGAACAAGAACAAAAATTATTGTGCCTATAGGGCAATTATAGAATGTGAGATTTGGTAACTATAAATCACTAAGTCTATTTTCTCATCCAGGATGACTGTTTCTGTTGGACCAAGATTGGATGGATATACTTTGTTTGGTATTTGTAGACAGGAATTTTATTAATATATGGATTGAATAAGGTGACTATTGAAGTCTCTTCCAGTTTCTGTTTTATAATATAATAATTATTTTTGACTCTGCTAATTTGGAATCCAAAAAATCATGGAAACATTGCATTTGTACTTTTTAGTTTCATTTTGCCAACACCTGTGATTTAATCAGAGCAAAGAAGCTGCAAATTAGAAAATGATTTGGTATTCCCACTCATGTAGGTGACTAATTAGTAACCTAAAGGCATAGAGAGTTGCTTGAAAGTACTAAAGGGTTAAAATCCTTGTTCTCAAATACAAGTAGGATGTGTCAGAGGAAGGATTTGAAACCTGGTCTTCTGTATAAATAATACACTACATCTCACCTTTCTGTGACTTTGCAATGTTTACCTTTCACGACTAGAAAACATTTCCTTCTCATATCTCTTTGAATCTCTCTAATTTCTCTAAGGTTCAGTTCATGAGCCACCTCTAGAGCTGCAGCTTCTTGGTCTTCTTGGTTGTCTTCTCAAAACCTCCATTTAAAAGAAATTACCTGAGCCACCTATATCTTCACTCCTTTGCGGGCTTCAGTTCTGCCTCCTCTGACTTTCTTGATTATTCCCCTACATGGGTACTCCTACCACTTTCAGTTACTCTTTAGGTATGAACTTCCCTCATTAGTGTATAATCTTCTTGAGAGGAAAGACTCTTTTTATTTGGTTTGCATTTTCATCCCTGCTCTTATGATAATATCCAGGCAAGGAGTAAACAAATAATAAGTGCTTGTAGATTTGAATTTTTTACATGATCTTCAGAATGCCATGAGGCCTTTACTGATCTCCGCATAATATGCCCAAGCCAAATTAACTAATGTTTGTTTCTTAATTACTTTTTATATATTGATATATGAACATGTTTTATCATCACCATAGAATAGAAAATATCCCTATATGAATAGAATTGTCCTTGAAGTCAGGGAATCTTTAGCTTTTTTTTCCTTGTAGGTGCAAAAAAAATGCTTGTTCTTTGATAGATGGAATTCACTTTAAATTCTACCAAAAAATGAACTACTTTAAAGAAAAATGGTTTAAGAAAGATTTCATGCATACAAATATAAAATTCATGCTCGAAATTCACTTGATGCCACTAAATTTTTTCAGTTATATTTGATTTGCTCTTCTTCCCTTTGAGTGGGCTAGCAATATCATTATATGAAATATTTGCTGCTCATGTGCATATGATCATAATATTCGCATCTACTCAGACACTCTTAACATTTTAAACAAAGATAAGTAATAAAAACAATAATTCCAACAATGCGTTGTTTCCAGGATAGACGTCAGTGAGTATATACCTTTTTTCTATCTACTTTGATTACAGATCTCATAGATAGTGTTTGTTAGAAATTCTTGGAAGATGTGGGGAGGAGAGATACATATTTTAGCTTCCAGAAAATTGGTTAGAACATGGTATTGAAATGGTCACTTCCTTTAGAGAACTCTAAACATCTTAACAATTTTTAAGTTTCATTGACAGGCTGATAAACCTAAATGAGAGGGGCAGATGACATGAATGTGAGTCCTTAATGGTAACAAGAATCAATTTAAAAAATGTTTTCAGAAATATTCCAGAAATAAAATTAATTCATATATATATGTCTCCTGGAACACATATCTATAATGGCATACACGTATGTATTAGAAAGATCAATTCTTAACATCTGTGTCTTTCTAACAGCGTCTGACCATTAGGGAGCTCTGGCTCCCTTGTAGTTGCTGGGGAAACAATGGCAGAACTCAAGCCAGGAATCAATTAAACTAAGGAGACTGTTCCATATCCTTGTTTTCTGGGAAGAGAACAGGTGTTTAATAATTTACATAAATTATGCAAAATCTAAAGCATTTACAGTAACTAGACACTTAGCAACAGACATGAATGAAGAGGTAAATTGGCTGATGATGGTCTGTATTATAAAGGCGCCTTCTCACAGTGCTATTGTTATGGGTCTGTCAGCATTTCCATTATAAACACTGTTTTTCAGGGATTTATAATTCAGTACTAAAATCTGCCTTTATTTTCTTTTCCTCCTCTTTAGCAAGCCTGGTAGTTGCAAGGTAATGTTTCTTTTCTTAAAACTAAATTGTGTGCTTGGGGCTGGAGGGGTTGGGGGAATGCAGTAAGAGAGAGAATTATTTCAATTGTATTTGCTATTATAACATTATGGGAATGGAATTTGATTTAAGCTAAACTATTGTGTTTATCTATTACTCAAAAAAATGACTTCTTTTAGAGGCCATTATAACTGTATTGTAAATTTAGATCTCTGGGTAATATGGCAAAAACCATATTCATGCCACTTATTTTAAGAAAGACTTATGGTTGTCAAAAATACTAAGCAATTAGCAAATATTTTTTTTTTGAGAGAGTTCCTTGTACCTAGCATTGTGCTCTTGGGTGGAGGATGGAAAATAAATGGATGCAATCCCTACTAACAATGATCCTAAGATCTAGTTCTAGAGATAAGACTCATAAACATGAAGGAGTCTACAAAGAGAAGTGAGAAGTTAAATGGATCAGGTTAAAATTCTAAATGGGACTTTGCATCCCATATATGGTATATCTAATTTATTTTACTTCATTTAATTTAGATAAATTAGAAATATCAATCATGATTTCAATAATTCACAAAAAATTATAAGAATGTTACATTCATAAGACTGTTGACTGTTGTAAGGTGAAAAGACGTTATTTAGTCATTTTTCAGTCCTGTTCAATTCTTTTAGCATTTGGAATTTTCTTGGAAAAACTACTGTGGTGGGTTGGCATTTCCTTCAGCTCATTTTACAAATGAGGAATGGAGACAAATATGGTTAAGTGACTGCCCAGGGTCACATAGCTAGTAAATGTCTGAATTCAGATTTGGACTCAAGAAGGTCAGTTTTCTTGGTTCTTCCAGTGTTCTATCCACTGTGCCACAAAGTAAGATAGCTGCCTACATTAGATAGTCAAGAAGGAAGATCTGGATTTAAGTCTTTCCTCTGACACATATTAGCTGTATAATCATAGTTAGGCCAAAACTTTTCAACTCAACTCACTCTCAAGTTCTTTACCTCATTTCCTTCTTTCTTTCTAGGGAATTCTCTGCTCTAATGAGTCATTATCCTGACTAGTAATTCACTTGAAAGGACCAGTATTTCATGAAGGTCCTGTAAGGTTCATTTTATTCCTGGACCAACTCACTCTCAGCTTCTCCATTTCTTCACTAGTCACCTTATTTCTGCCAGGGTGACCTTCTTCCCTCCTCTTTCCAATTCCCCAGTTTGTTTTTGTATTATCTTTCTCAATTAGAATGTGAGCTTATTGAGAGCAAGAACTGACATGATACCTTCACAATATACTCCTGTTCTTAGCCCAGCTTCCAATATATAGGACACAGTTAAGAAATTATCTAGATTAGGGATATAGACTCTAAAGGATCACCCTAGTGCAAATATCAATAATATGTAAATAGGTCTTGATCAATGACACATGTAAAACCCAGTGGAATTGCGCATTGGTTACAGAAGGGGGTTGGGAGGAGGGAGGGAAAGAACATGAATCTTGTAACCATGGGAAAATATTCTTAATTAATTAAATAAAGATTTCCAAAAAAAAGTAGCCCTTCCAGTCAATCTGAACATATTTCTGTGTGATTTCAGCCTTGACAGTTGAAAATCAATCAATTAATATTAAAAAAAGAAATGATCTACCTCTTATAACTCCTTATTCTTGACCCACATCTGTTGCAAGTTCTTATCATTACAACTTTTCCAATCTATCTGCTTATCTATCTATCTATCTATCTATCTATCTATCTATCTGTCTGTCTGTCTGTCTGTCATTTATATTTTGTTATTATTTCTCAGTGCCCCAAAGAACATTCTGTCTATAATAACAGACAAATGAAAGAAAGATGGGCCTTCAATTAGGGAACTGTTATGGTACGTGATGTGATGGATATGACTAATGTAGGGATTTGTTTTGCATCACATTTAGTAAACTCTTACTAGGTGCCACTCACTCTCACTAATCATCAGGGATAGATATACCAAAGTGATGACAGTCTCTGTACTTAAGGAACTTACATTATAATAAGGAGGAAAAAACCATATATAGGGAAGGTATTGGATATGGAGAGATGTGTCAGTCTGTAAAGTAACAGGAATGATGAGTAGAGCCATAGTTGAATAGATGAGATATACCGGGAGCAATTGTTGAGAACATTGCTAGGAAAGTGTAGCATGGCTGGGGCCCACCGATCTGCAAAGTAAGAACAACTGGGCAAGAATTTTGAAGGCAAAGAGGTTAAAACCTCCAGGAAATGACCTCTTACTCCTGGCATTAAGGTGTCTGAGTGAAGATGGCTGAGATGAATTGTTGATTTGTATCAGTGAGGGTTGTTTCCAACTCAAGAGTCATTTAGATCAATAAAAAAGCAGGTGTGCACTGCCTATTCCTGTTTTTAAACAGAAAAATAAATGTGCTAGACATTGAGGATACAAAGCTAAAAAATATACAGCTCTCAATTATAATTTGTTTTATTGGGGGCAGAGTCTGACATGTATACACATAAGTATTATATAAGGATGAGGATGATGGGGCAAGGGAGTGATCCAAAGTACTCTAAGAAATTTTGAGAATAGAAAGCATATTTATAGCTTTATATACTAGAGAAACTTTTGCTGGGATGGTAATAACATTGAAGAATGATGATAATTCTGAAAGGTTTAAATGAGAAAAAGCATATTCTAGGGTTAGGGGAAATCCATGACTTTTTATTCTCAATCCACATATTTAATCTATTGCTAATTCTTATCATTACAACCTTGCCAATTTCTCTTTACTACATAGTCTTCATAGCCTTTGATACTGATATCACCCTGATGTAGACCCTTATACCTGAACTATTACAAAAGTTTCTTGATTGGTTTTCTAGTTTCAAGTATCTCTCCATTATAGTCTATCTTAATCTCCATTGTTAAACTGATTTTTCTAAAGAACTGGTAGGTCTAATCATCCACTTTGTTTTCACTATTCAATAAATTCCAGTCACTCTATTAGAAAATCTTTTAGGATCTCTCCAGGATAAAATATATAATTCTTTGTTTGGCTTTTAAAACTTTCATAGTCTGCCTCATTTCCCTGGCCTCATACTATTTGATCCTGTGATGCTGGCTTCCTTAATTTTTTTTTTCCTTTTCTAAAACTGATTGATTGATTTTTAACATTCATTTTTAAAATTCTGAGTTCCAAATTCTCTACCTGCTTCCTCACCTCTCCACCTCATTGAGAAGGCAAGCAACATGATATCAATTATATATATGAATGAATGAATGAATGCAAAAATTACTTTCATATTAGCTACAATCAGTTGGTACTTAGAGTTCATCAGTTCTTTCTCCGGATGTGGATAGAATTTTTCATCATGGGGAAATTTTGGAATCATCTTGGATCATTATATTGATCAGAATGGCTAAGTCTTTCAGAGTTGATTACTACATACAACATTCTTTTGGTTCTGCTGTCTTCACTTTCCATCAGTCCATGTAATTCCTAGGTTTTTCTGAAATGATTCTGTTCATCAGTTCACATTAGTTATGTTAGATATGTCCAATTCTTTGTGACCCTGTTTGGGGTTTTCTTGGCAAGTATTTTGGAGTGGTTTGTCATTTCCTTCTCTAGATCATTTTATAAATAAGGAAACAAAGGCAAACAGTATTAGGTGGTTCACCTGGGATCACAAAGCTAGTAAGTGTCCAAGGCCAGATTTAAACTCAAGAAAATTAATCTTCCTTGCTTCAGATTGAGTCCTCTATAGGAGGACAGATCCAAGATGGCAGGTTAGTAGCAGCAAAAGCCAAAAATGCTTTGACTATCCTTTTAAACCAATCTTTAAAAGTTACTTCAAAACAACAGGAATCAAAATCCAACGGCAAAAGAATGTGGGGGTTCTTCTGCTGAACATAACCTGAAAGGTAGGCAGACAGAGTTGATTTTCATGGAATAAGGGGGAAACCAAAAGGAAAACTACACACAGAGGAGTGCTTTCTGGCTCCCCTTCCCCCGTTCCCCTGGCCAGATTCTAACATAGACAAGACTTCTGGATCTTGGAGCCTGGGATATATCAAGAAAAGAGTACCTCAGGCCAACCCTTAGATGTCCCACGCCCTGGCACCAGAATGCAGAGAAGTCCATAAGTTCATAGCACTGGGACCTTTCTAGCCTCTGCTCCTCTGAGAAATACCTAACCTCAGGGCAAAATTGCTCACAGTGACAAGCCATTGGAAGGAGCAGAGGAGAAAGATTCAGGAAGCAGCTTGCAGAATTTCCAGTCCACAGGCAAAAAAAAATAGGGCTGGGAAAATGAACAAATAGCAGGAAAAAAAAACACAACCCTCAAAAATTTCTGCAGGGACAAAGAACAAAGAACAGAACCCACATGAGATGGTGAGATCCAAACAACAACAAGCAAAACTTCATAAAAAAACAACTGGGAATTGGTCTTAAACGCTGAAAGAACTCAAAATGGAATTCAAAAATCAAATAAGACAGGTTGAAGAAAATTGAGCTCTCTATATCCTGTGCCACCTAGCTGTCATTTCTTATAGTGTAATAGTATTCTATCACAACCACATACCACAACTTGTTTAGCCAATCCCCAATTGATGGGCATCCTCTCAATTTCCAATCTTTTGCCACTATAAAGAGAGCTATTAAAATAATATTTTACAAATAGGTCCTTCATGCCTTTCTTTGATTTCTTTGGGATATAATAGAGTGGTATTGCTTTGGATATAATCCAAAATGTTCACCAGAAAGTTTGAATCAGTTTACAAATACACCAATAGAATATTAATATACCTATTTTTTACATCATCTCCAGAATTTATAATTTTCCTTTTTCATCATTTTAGTTGATCCATTAGGTATAAAGTGATATCTCTGAGTTGCATTAATTTGCATTTATCTAATCAGTATTGATTTAGAACATTTATAAATCAATTAATAGCTTTGATTTCTTCCTCTTAAAAGTTTGTTCATATCTTTGATTATTTATCAGTTGAAGAATGACACTCCTTTTTATAAATTTGTCTCAGTTCCCTATATATTTGAGAAATGAGGCATTTATCAGAAAATTTTCCCACAAATGTCTCTTCCCCCTAGTATCCTGTTTCTCTTCTAACATTGGATAAATTGGCTTTGTTTGTTCTAAACTTTTTTTAATTTTATGTAATAAAATATTCATATTACTTCCTATGATACTCTCTATTTCTTCTTTGTCCATAAACTCCTTAAGCATAGATCTAAGAGGCAATTATTTTGATGTTACCTTAATTTTCCCACAATATTGTCTCTTTATATCTAAGTCATTACTTTATTGTGGTATAAGGCATGAGATTTTGTTCTATAATTGATTTCTGCCTAATTACTTCCCAATTTTCCCTGCAGTTTTTGCCAAAGCATGATTTTTGGCAAAGATGCCAAAATATTGGATCTTTGGGTTTATCAAACATTTGATTACATGGCCTTTTACTACTGTGCATTGTGTACATAATCTATTCCAATGACCCAGCAGTACATTTCTTACAAAGAATCAGATTATTTTAATAATTACAACTTTGTGATACAGTATGAGATCTTGTGCTTCTAAGTCACCCTCCTTTCCCCTCATCTATTCCCTTGATTTTTTGACATTTTGTTTTTTCAGATGAATTATGTTATTCCTTTTAACTAGCTATATAAAATAATTCTTTTGTAGTTTCATTTGTATGGTTCTGAATTAGGAAATTAATTTTGGTAAAATGATTATTTTTATTATCTTGGCTTGAGCTACCTTTGAGCTATTAACATCTTTCCACTTGATTAGATTTCTATTTCTGTAAAGTGTTTTATAACTGTGTTCAAACAATCCTTGGTTTTGTTTTTGAAAGTAGAATCCAAAGTATTTTACAATGTATATAACTATTTTAAATGCAATTTCTCTTTCTAACTTCCTGCTGGACTTTGTTGATTACATATAGAAATGCTGATGATTTATGTGGTTTTATTTTGTAACCCAAATCTTTGCTAGAGTTGCTATTTCTACTAGTTTTTGGTTGATTGCCTATCGTTCTCTAACTATATCATTAAATTTATCTGTAAAGAGTAAAATTGGTTTCTCTACTGACTGTTTGATTCCTCTAATTTTTCTTATCTTTTTGCTTTTTCTTATCTTATTGCTATTTCTAGCATTTCTAATACAATATTGAATAATACTAGTGCACATTTTTGTTTCTCCTCTGATCTTGGTTTCTAAGTTATCACCATTACAAAAGATTCTTGCTCTTATATTTAGATAGCTAATATTTATGATTTTAAAAAATGCTCCATTTATTCCTATGCTGTCTAGGGACTTTAATGAAAAAATTTTGTATCTTGCCAAAAAATACTTCTGAGTCTATAGATGTAATCATATCACTTTGTTGCCTTATTATTCATATATTATTGATATTGTTAATTATGCTAGTGGTTTTCCTAATATTGAATCTGCCCTGAATTCATGGTATAGATCATACCTAGTCAAAATGTATGATTTTTGTGATATATTGCAGCAAACTCCTTGCTAGACTTCTATTTATTTTTACATAAATATCAATAAAGTAAATTGGTCTATAGTTTTCTTTCTTTGTTCTTTTGCTCCCTGTTTTAGGAATAAAAATCATATTTGTGTCAAAGTAATCTGAAAGGACATATTTTTTTCAAACGTTTGTATAATATTAAGATTAATTATTCCTTAAATGTTAGAATTTACTTGCAAATATCCATCTTCTTCTGGGGATGTTCTCTTTGTGAGCTCACATGACTTGTTCAATTTCTTTTTCTAAAAAAGGACTATCAACTAGATTACTTCCTCTTCTATTGACCTGAGAAATTTATATATTTTTGTAAATATTGATCCATTTATTTTGTCCATTTTACTGTTATATACGTGGACAAAATAACTCTTAATTGCTTTAATTTCATTTTCATTGACAGTACATTTACCCTGATCATTTTGATACTGGTAATTTAATGGTTTTCTTCTCTCTTCTTCTTAAATGAAAGTAACTAATTGCTTATCTATTTTACTGTTCACCTCTCCTAAAACTAGCCCCTAGTTTTAATTATTAGTTCAATGGTTTTTCAAATTTATTAAACTTTCCTTTGATTTTCAGGATTCTATTTTGGTGTTTAACTGGTAGTTTTAAATTTGTTCTTTTTAAAATTTTTTAGTTAAATGATTAATTAGTTGATCTGCTTTTACTCTCAATTAATGGTATATGAATGTAGAATTTTAAAATTCTCTTAAACATTACTTTGGTTGTATGCCACACATTTTTTTATGTTGTCACATTGTTGTCATTCTCTTTAATGAAATTAATATTTCTATAATTTATTCTTTGAACCACTTATTCTTTAGTATTAAATTGTTTCCAATTAATATTTAATCTATACTTTATGTGGCCTATTGAATATAATTTTTGAATTTAAATATAATTTTTCTTTTGTTATGGTCTGTGAATTTAATATTTATCCTTCTGTGCAATTGCTTGTGAGGTATTCATGTCCTAATATATGATCAATTTTGGGGAAGGTATGAAGTACAACTAAGAAAACAGTATAATCTCATCTATTGCCTATCAATTTTCTCCAAACAACTATTGTATCTAACTTTTCTAAAGTTCTATTTATCTTCTAAATGTATTTCTTATTAATTTCACATTGAGATTCATTTGGTTCTGAGAGAGGAAATCCTCCACTATTAAAGTTTTCTTGTGCCTTTCTTCCTGTAACTCATTTAAATTTTCTTTTAAAAATTTAGTTTCTATGTCAATTGTGCATATATATTTAGTAATGATTTTACTTCATTGTCAATGATTACTTTTACCAAGATGTACTTTTCCTGTTTACTTTTTTAATTGTTTCTATTTTTGCTTTTAATCTCTTTGAGATCTGCATTTTTTAAATGTTAACTAAAGCATCGTTGATTGTATACCAGCCACTTATTTTAACTCTGTGTCTTTCTCTATTTCAAAGGTATTCTTGTGAACAATGTATAGTTGGATTCTGATTTATAACCCTTCTATGCTTTTGTTTTGTGGTTAAATTTCTCCCATTCATAACTGGGCATTTCCCTCTACCCTATTTTCTTCTATTTTTCTTTTAATCTGTGTTTGTGTCTGTCTGGCTGTCTGTCACTTTTCACTGTCACTCTTTAGGAGTATGTTTTGCTTCTGACCACTGCCTCCCTTAATCTATCCTCTTTTTTATTACCCCCACTTCCTCCTTTCTTTCATCCTCTTCCCCTCTTAGTTCTCTGTTGGATGAGGTAGATTTCTATAACCAAATGAATGTGTACATATCTATCTATATCTGTATCTGTATCTGTATCTGTATCTGTATCTGTATCTGTATCTGTATCTGTATCTGTATCTGTATCTGTATCATCTACTAATCTACCTTCCTTCATTTAACCAGTTTAGTTGAAGTGTTATCCACCTCTCTCAACCTTTTTCCATTCCATATGCACTTTCATGCCTATTTTATTTAAGATAATGTTCCTGATTCTTTCTCTCTCTTCTGCCTTCTCTCAATGCATCCCCTTCATCACGCATCCATTTTTTGAGATCATTCCTACATATTAGATTTATTCTCTTGACCTCCATTCATGTAAAGTTTTCTGCCCTAATAATAATAAAGCTCTTAGGAGTTACATGTCTCATTTTCTCCTATGGAAATATAAAATTTAATCTTATAGAATCATTGATGATCTCTCTTTTAAGTTTAACTTTTTATACTACTCTTGAGTCTTATATTTGAAAATCAAGTTATTATTCATCTCTAGTATTGTCATCAAGAAAGATTGAAACTCTGCAACCTTATTGTTTATTATTTCCCCTGAAAGATTACATTCGTTTTTGATGGGGAGGTTATTCTTGTTTGTAATCCTAGCTTCTTTGCTTTCCAAAAAGACATATTATAATCTACCATTTCCTTTAAGAGGTAAGTGCTGAATCTTGTGTTTTCCCTCCTATGGCTCTCTTATATTTGAATAGTTTCTTTCTGTCTGTTTGTAGCATTTTTATTTACCCAAGAGCTCTGGAATTTGGCTACAATAATACTGGGAGTTTTCAATTGGGATCTTGTTCAGGAGATGATTAATGGATTCTTTCCATTGTTATTTTACCCTCTGATTTTGTGATATCAGAGAAGCTCATATATAATTTCTCTAAATATGATGCCTAGGCTCTCTTTTTATTATGCTATTTAGGCAGTCTAATAATATTTAATTATCTCTCCTCAATCTTTTTTTCAGATTGATAGTTTTTCCAATGAGGCCTTTCTCATTTTCTTCTTTTCATTCCTTTTTACTTTGTTTTAATTTTTCTTGATATATCATGGAGGTATTAGCTTCCAGTTACCCAATTCTAATATTAATACATTATTTCCTTCAGTGAGCTTTTATATCCTCTTTTTCCATTTGGCTAATGATGCTTTATTAAGGAGTTATTTTCATCTGTGAAGTTTTGTACCTGTTTTTCCACTTGGTCAATTCTGTTTTTTAAGATGTTATTTACACTTCAATATTTTTATGCCTCTTTTACAAAGTTATAAATCATATTTTCATAATTTTCTTGCATCATTCTCATTTTGCTTCCTAATTCTTTCTCTACTGCTCTTACTTAATTTTTTTAATTCTTACTAGAAATCTTCTTGTGCTTGTGTAAAATTTGCATACTTTATGATTTTGCTTGTAGATGTTTTTAAATCAGTTTTCTTCTGAGTTTATCTCTTGATCTTTCCTGTCACCATGGTAGCTTTTTATGGTCAAGTTCTTTGTGGGGTTTTGGTAATTTTCCAGCCTATTTCTTTACATTTACTTTTACGTTAAAATTTTGCTCTGTTCCTGTGGTGCTGGTAGGGATGGGTATTGTCCTAAGCATCAGACATTTTGTTCTGTTGTTTTCCAAGCTAGTTCTGTGGTAGTAGGTCATTTTCCATGCTCCAGTACTTATGTGATCTAGGGAAATATTTGGTCATTGTTCTGGTCTTGGCCCTGTTCTTTACTCAGGAAGAGCAACTTGCAGTTGCAAGTGATCCTGTTCCTCATAGCTCCTACTCATTTGGGGCTAAAGCAACATTGCTCCTCAGGGACCCTCATCCCTTGTCTACAAATAACACTGATCCTTAGAGCTTCATCTCTTTTGCAACTACAAATGTTCCCTGCAACCCTTGGACTGTAACCTGAAAGTGGGTATTGGCAGTAGACTTGCTAAAATCACTCCATCTTTCACCCAGTTCTAGCATATAGATTTCCTATAATTCTGATCAGTTTCCAGATCCCTTTATTATCTCTGGCTTGAGAGCTCTTGAAGGTGCTGTTTTTGCTTTTGTCTCCTCTCAAGTCCACAGCTGATATTTTCATCATGTGACCTCTAGGCCAACCATAACCGTAGGGTCACACATCTCTTTTTCTGATTCCCTAAGTTGTCTTTATCTGGAAAAAAATATGTCTTACCCAGACATTTTTTTTTGACTCTGCTGCTACATAATTCTATTTGAGTTGTCACTTTAAAGTTGTTATGAGGAGAATGTTAGGAGAACTTGGATGCTTCCTCTACTCTGCCTGCAATTTTGACTCCCCTCATTGATTTTCCACACATAAGATATCCCATGTCCCAATTCTTCATCTATATTGGCTGTCCTCCACTACTGGGTTGTTCTCCTTCCCTGTTTCCTTCTATCTTCCCTGGCTTTGACATTTTGCCACAAGTCTTTCTTGTTCCCTCTAAATTCTAGTGCCTGCCCTCTGTGATGATATTGTGTTTAACTTTGACATATCTCGTTTCTACATAGTTGTTTGAATTTTATCAGGAAGTTCATGGACAGTACAGACTATGTTTTTTTCTTTCTTTGTATCACCACATTTACCACAGTGCCTGGAAAATAATAATCATTTAACAAAATATTCTTGATTTCACTTGACCATGAATTCTTAGAAGCAGAATATAGACAAGTTAAGAGAACAGGCTCAGACATAGCTAGGATTTTTGCAATCAGGGCAACTGCTATACCCTGGAACCAATGATGTAGAACCTGCACTCAAATTAGATGCAATGAAATTGCTTTTACTGAAAGAAAAGAGGAGTAGGATGGTAAAGGGGACTTCTTCCAATCTAACGAATGGTAGCTTCCAATTTTAAGAAATTATTTTTGCCTACTAGAACACCAATACTATTTTATTTTTCAACATTTGCCAAATTCATTAACTCATCAAAATGAAATCAAGTGACAAATAAGGAAATTTCTCCAGTATTGTTAGTACCTCTAAATTCAGCAAATTGGGCCAAAGGCTTAGTTGACTTCCCCTAGTTATCAACCCAGGAAAATTCATTTAAGTATGTATATAATTAGAAATTTGAGTCATTGGATCATTGGACTAGATGTGATGTAGTAGGGTGCTCTAATCTATTCTAGTACTTTTACAAAGGATCTTCTTCAAACTATCCTAGGCAGATAAGATGCAGGATGCAGTCACTTTAAAATACTTTAATATTCCTTATTAGAAATAAGGATATCCTGGGGCAGCTGGGTAGCTCAGTGGATTGAGAGCCAGGCCTAGAGACGGGAGGTCCTAGGTTCAAATCCGGCCTCAGACACTTCCCAGCTGTGTGACCCTGGGCAAGTCACTTGACCCCCATTGCCCACCCTTACCACTCTTCCACCTATGAGCTAATACACAGAAGTTAAGGGTTTAAAACAAAAAAAAATTAAAAAAAAAAAAGAAATAAGGATATCCTGAAAAAACTTAAAGGACATGACAAATGGAGTATTTTCAGAAAAACAAGGCAAGATCTATATTAAGTGATGCAAAAAAGTGAGAACTAGGACATTGTTATGTACACTATAGGAATGTTGTAATGATGACCAAATCTGAAAGAATTGGCTACTCTGATCAGTACAGTGATCCAAGACAATTCCAAAGGACTCATGATGAAAAAATGCTATACATCTCCAGAGTGAGAAATGGCAATCTTGAGTACAAACTAATATACGATTTTCTCAAATTTTTTTCTTACTCTTTTGCAAGTAAGCTAATTTTTAAATATGTCTTACATGATTTCATATATATATATATATATATATATATATATATAATTGATATATTTCTTTCCTCAGTAGGTGAGGGAAGGAGTGGGAGGGAGGGAGAGAACTTGAAACTCAGAATTTTAAAAGAGAATTGGAAATAAATGGGTTTTAAAATAACCTTTAAATAAAAACAAATGAATGAGTGTGAAAAAAAGCAATAAGTAGATTCTTCAGTCATTCAAATATTTGAGAAGTTTTATTGTAAGAATGTTTTTCCATCTCTCTGGTTAAATCCCTCATGTTGTCCCCATTTCTGACATCTATAGACCTAAATACTATCTAAATATCAGTGAACAAGTAAGAGAAGGAGATTATTCTGCAAGAAATAAGTTTATTTTGCAGTTATCAAAAGATCATAGAATTATAGACATAAAATACGAATGGACCTTAGAGGCCATCTAGTCCAAACTTGCCTGAGGCCACACAGGTGACTAAAGATGTCCATGTCCTTTTGTATAATAGTTTCTTTGTGGGAGATGAATTTGAATGGACATAGAGGATAACTAATGTTTTCAGAAAAGGCTTTAAAAAGATTCCCATAGATTCCATACCTTTAGACCACAAAATTTTATAATCACTTCTTGACAGCTCCCCATATCAATTCATTAGCTCATTAAAATAAATTCAAGTGACAATAAGGCAATTTCTCAAACTATGTACAGTATATCAGAGGCTGTATTTGTAAAAGTTTTGGCACCCATATCTCAGGGAGCATAAAGAACCAAATTCAAACTCAATTCAATTCAATGCATCAAGTATTTATTGAGTTTCTAGTGATTACATGTATGGTTCTAAGATGAGGAATAAGTAATCCTAACCCTCATGAAGCATACCAATCTATGTACCAATTTTTGTCATCAATCAACAGCAATGATTATATTAACCACTTATTACAGAACTATTTTGTACTGTACAGAGATAGGAGGTCTATCTCTGAGGCAAGGATCTGCTGGCAGTTAGCTACTGACAGTTGGACTACTATAGAAAACTGATTGAAGGAGTGAGTGGAGGCTGTCTATTATTTTAGGGAGTTAGGTAGTTAGTGAATAAGATTAGGCCTGTTGTTCCAGGTAGAAGAACCTGTCCTGAGAAGACAGTTAGAGATAGTTTTAGGAAATTTTAGGTAGTATTAGGAATTTTAGTTATATTTATGGGGTATAAGTTTAATAACCTTTCTTTCCTCTTTTCTATATTTCTATCTGTACTTCTTTCTTAAATTAAACAAAGTTTCTGTTAAACTGCTCTCCTTACTTTGTTGAACTCCTTAGTTTAACCCTTCTATAATGAAACTATAATGATTTCTAAAATCCCTTCCCATTCAGAATCTATGATTTTATTTTTCTATGATTTAATTGTTGTAGATATTATTCATTTAGTTGTTTCAGGCCATATTCTATCCATCTTTGCTAAATCTTTGAGAATCTTCTTTATGTCCTTTATCCCACATGTTCAGTAGAAGGGAGGTATTTGATATATTGGGGTGTGGGACTTTTTTACTCTCCCCTGACATTTTGAGGATAACAGTGGTCCCTGTGGCTGTCCACACTATGTGGCTCCTAATCATAGAACACTATTGTCTGCAAATTATTAAAGATGAGTATCATATATGGAGAAAGAGAAGTTCATGATGGATGTGAAAAGGATACAACTTTTAACAAGGGATGAATTTCAAGAGAGAAGCATAGTAATGTATTCTAAGAACTTCATGAACAATAAAAGATAGGCAAGCCAAATGGTGAAGTAGCAAAGCTGGTAGAACTCAAGGGAGCTTTGCCATATATTTTGCTAACCTCGATCTCAGAGAACTTTTTATTATCATTCAGTTAATTAGACTCCAAACAGCAGTATGACAATCTTTTTGTTCCTCTCTAATCAATTATCTGTCTTATTTTAGCTTCAATCCTACATCCCAAACAACTTATTAGACATTTCAAACTATACAATGCAGAGAAGCATCTTAAATTTCACACCTCCAAAACAGAATTCATTATCTTTCCTCCCAAGTCTCCCCTTTTCAAGTCTTTCCTATTTCTGTTGAAAGCAGCAGCATCCTTTCACCCAAACAAGTTTTTAACCTTGGCATCATACTGGATTCCTAGTTCTCTCTCACTCCATATAGTTAATCAAACTGCAAAGCTTGTCATTTCAGTCTTCATTTCATTTCTTGCATTTGACCCCTACTCTACATTCACACAGATACCACATAGTTCAGTCCCTTATCACCTCTCACTTGGATTATTACAAAAGCATTCTAATTAGTCTTTTTGCTTCAAGAATCTCACCACTCCATTTCTTCTTATGCTTGGCTTTCAGAAGAATTTTCCTTAGGTTCATATCTGGTCATCTGATTTCTCTATTCAATTATATTCCATGGTTTCCTATTGCCTATAGGATAAAATGTAAACACATATGTTTATTCTTTAAATACCTACAGGGCTTATCCCTTATCTTCCCATTTCCTCACCTTGAGATAACCAATCCTTTAAACTCCATTCCAAAGTGTCTTTTACACTCAACATTCCATCTTTTTGTGTGTGTCTTTGGCCATTCCATATGACTAGAGAGTACTACCTCCTTCCTTTTGCCTTGAAGAGGGCTTTTAAGATACAGCTCAGAGGGTAGCCAGGTGACTCAGTGATTTCAGAGCCAGGCCTATAGACAGGAGATCATGGATTAAAATCTGGTCTCAAACGTTTCCTAGCCATTTGACCCTAGGCAAATTCTTTAATCCCCATTTCCTAACCCTCACCACTCTTCTGCCTTGGAACCAATATACAGTATTGATTCTAAGATGGAAGGTAAGGTCTTTAAAAAAAAAAAAAAAAGAAGAAGAAGCTCAAACACAATTCTCTATGACAGTAGTGGTGAACCTTTTAAAGATGGAGTACCCAAACTGCAATCCTTATACCTCATGTGAGCCCCCACCTTAACCCAGAAAGGGACAAGAGGAAGCACTCCCATTGGGTTGCTGGGGAGAGGGGCAGGTGATGTGAGAAATGTCCTCAGGTGCTCATGGAGAGGGGAAAAGTAGTGGCCCTCTCTGATACTTGTGCCATAGATTAATCAACATAGCTCTATGGGAATCTTTTCTTGATTTTCCCTCAACACTTGCTCTTGACTTCCAAAAAGTATAGTGCAAGAAGCATCTTAAATTTCATACCTCCAAAACAGTTCAGTTCACATTATTTTTTCTACCAAGTCTCCCTTTTCCCAACTTTCATATATCTATTGAAGGTCACACCATCTTTCCAATCAACAAGTTTTTAACTTTAACATTATACTGGATTGCTTGTTCTCCTAAACTCTCATGTAATTATCCACTCAGTGTATTTCAACTTTTTATTATGTTGTATATGCTGATAATCCCAAAAGTCTTTGTCTATTTAAAAAACTTTAAAACCTCTTGAAAACTTTCAGGATGCCCAGAATTTATATAATGGCTTGCTGTCTGCCCTATTAGAATGTGAACTCTTTGGAAGAAAGATTTTTTTTTTCATTGTCCTTGTAGCCTTAGTGCCTAGCCATGAGTCTGGCATAGTGTAGTATACTTACACTTTAAACATACTGATTAATCTAATTGAAGTTCCATAAGCGAGAGGCAGGATCTGGAACATTAGTGAAACAAGCTCTATAGTTTACATTCCCTTTTGTCCTCCAACCTAGAGCAAAAAAGGGATGAGCTGCACCCAGCCTCACCCACAAATCTATCCAACAATCTGCCACATGGGTATGGACAGTGCACATAGTTGAGAAGGGCAGCATCCCTGCAGAGTCTAATGGCATTGTAATGGAGATTTTCTTGATTCTTTCAGTATATTGCTGACTGGGCAAATCCCTAATTGCCAACCCTGCAGGCAAACTGTACTTTTCCTTGCTCTTTACTAGATATATATGTTCATCCAGTCTGTAATTGAATGCTTCCCCCAGGACTTAAAAACAGGTTAAGGGTAAATGTCATCTAAATAACCATGGATATAAGGGCATTTCCTGGTCCTTTCTATAATATGTGGTGGAGGAAGCCAAACTGTGGTTTCTACCCAGGGGCCCCCACGGGTCACCTTCTGACATTACAAATCAAGGGTAGACCAGCAAACTTCAACACCTTTTTTTTTTTCTTTTTCCTCCTAATGAAGCATCAGAGTATTTGACCCTCATTTCTAAATTCTACCAGCTCCAAAACCTGTTAGGAAAGATATTAGTAATAATGAGAGGGGAAAGCTCCTGGTCTTTTCTCAAGCTCAATCCATTTATGATGACATCATAAGCAGCCAAAGTCCACATAAATTAAAGAAAAATGTATATTAGTGAGACAATAAGATTCAATTCAACTGTAAAAAAAAAAGCATCCTCATTTAACCAAATTGCCTTTTAGATTTCCAAGTGACCATGAGCTGCTGAATTACTTGAATATTGCGTCAGGAGTGCATTAAGGCTACATTCTCTCCTCATTTCTTTTTCTCCTTATTGATTTCATTATGAAGAATGCCATCAATAGTCATGATGGAGGAATTGAGCAGTGGAATAAGTCAAAACTTTCAGCTTTGCAGATAATGCAGCTTTTATTATTTGATCATTAGACTCAGAGGCAGGAATTAACATACCATCAGCTCTATTCCTTCTCTCTCTAGGATGAAGGATTGGCAGGGGCAGGCTGGGTAAATGGAATACCAAAAACAAGTATGCTACAGGCTTCTGGTTTTCTTGTGTGTTCTGACATACAGGAAAGGTTCTTAGATTTAAAGCTGAAAGGGAGGTCATCTTGTCTACTCATTTTATAGATGACGAAACTGAAGCCTAGAGCTGCCAACAATACCCACATACTAGATGGCAGAGCTAAGACTTAAATCCCAGCCTTCTGTTCCTACATCGAGCATTCTTTCCATTATTTCATTTATATTTTATTACATTACATGATATGATATGATATTTTGTTATGTATATTACTTTTCATTATATTATGTTACTTGGCATAATTTAAATATTATGTTACATTACTTTATTGTTATATTTGTGTTATATTATATTGTTTTCCTGTTTCTGAAGAATGAATACTTGAGTGATTGTGCTTTACTGTCTTTGTAATATAAATGTCATTGTCAAAGAAGGTAGCGTCAATAAGCAGCAGCAGAGTAACAGTGTACTGAGCCTTGGACCTGGGATCGACAGTCCTGAGGTTAAACTGTAACTTTGACACTTGCTACTCATTGGACTTTGACAAATCACTTCACATTCTGGACTTCAGTTTCCTGATATGTTAAATAAGGGACTTGTATTATCTGAGTCTTTTAAGATTTTTTCCATCTCTAATTCTTTGATCCCATAATCCTAGAACTGCATCCAGATTGGCTACTCAGTCTCTCAGAAATACAATTACTTCCAAATCCCTTCTTTCTGTGCCATTCTCTTTAACACTTTTCTCCTCCTCTCTTTCCTTCCTTCTACTTATTCATATTTGAGGTAAATTTTTAGAGCCAATGTAAGCCTCACTCCAAACCCAACATCAATCCTACAGTCCCTTCTTGTAAAATATGCTAGTATATATAGTTTGTTGTAATTTAATCTCTATAATTAAATGCAAGCCACTTTACCAACTGAAACTTGTTTCTCCTTCTTGCAAAATGGCATTCGTAATATCTGTGGTTGCTATTTTTCAGTCACTTTGGTCATTTCTGACTCTGTGATTCAAATTTGACATTTTCTTGGTAATTTACTGGAGTAGTTTGCCTTTTCCTTCTCTGGCTCATTTTACAGATGAGGAAACAGAAGGAAACCAGATTTAAACTCAGGTCTTCCTGACTCCAGATCCAGCCCTCTGGACTCTGTCCCACCTAGCTGTTCAATGTCTATAGTACCTAACTCAAATGGTAGCTATGAGGATCATGTAGAATGACCAGTTTAAATCTTTAATGATTAAATAATAAAAAGGAAGAGGAAATGAGCCCATAAGTACAAAAATACTTGAAGCAATTCCCTTTTTTGTGGCACAGATTTGGAAATTGAGGCTATGCTCATCAATTGGAGAATAATTGAAAAATGTTGGTATATGTACTGATGGAATACTATCAAACTATAAGAATTTATGCAGGAGATTGTTTCAGGGAATCCTGGGAAAACTTGAATAAAATGAAGCAAAGTAAAATGAGCTGAACTGGGAGGGCAATTTACATAATGATAAGAAGGTAAAGATAACCAACTTTGAATGGTTTAATAACCAACAAACACAATGATCCATTACAATTCTGGAGGACTCATGAGAAAACATGCAATCCATCTCCAGTTAGAGAATACATGAACTTAGAGTTCACATAAAACCATATTTCTTTTTTCAGTTTTTTTTGTTGTTGTTTCTTACTGAGGGAAACTGACGGTTTCTCAACCCTGATTATATTCCTTTTAATCTAAATAGAAGGAAGTTGGATACATATTGCCCTCCTCTTGACAACACATCAAGAATTTAAATTTCTAGTGGCAGGGCTAAACTTTATTCCAACTATTTTGAGTGATGTTTTGGAACTAGACTACAGAGGATTTTGAAATGAACAATCAGGAGATTATAGTTTAATAGGAAATAGAGAGACAATAGAACTTTTTGAATAGAGGAGAGATATGTTTATTGCTATAGATTAGGATTATCACCTGGATAGTGAAAGATGAAATGGAAGAAGTGGGTCAAGAAGACTAATTAGTCAACTATTACCTTTGTCTAGGTGAGAGCTGATGAAGGAAAGAACTAGGAGTGCAAAAGGAACACAGATTGTGAGAAACTATCAAGTTAAAGGACAAGGCTTGGCAACTGATTGGATTATAGGCTGAGGGAAATTATGATCCTGCTAATTTAGAACATACTGGCACTATAAATGGAATATCAATAGCAGTTTCCTAACTTTTTAAAGTTTAAACTTAGCATAATTTTCTTTGATCCTCACAGTATCCCAGGTAGATCATAAAGGTATGATTTTTTTATACAAATGAGGAGGTAGAGGCTTAGAGAGATTAAGAGAATTATTGAAGGTCAGTTAGATAGTAAGGTGGGATTTGGTACCAGCTATTACTGAATGCCACTCTAATACTTTATTACACAATGTGGTCTCTAACAGAAACAGTAAAATGAGAAGAAGAGTGCAAATTTGGGAGAAAGATCATTTCAATTCAAAATATGGAGAGTGGGACAGCTGGGTAGCTCAGTGGATTGAGAGCCAGGCCTGGAGACGGGAGGTCCTAGGTTCAAATCCGGCCTCAGACACTTCCCAGCTGTGTGACCCTGGGCAAGTCACTTGAACCCCATTGCCTACCCTTACCACTCTTCCACCTATAAGTCAATACACAGAAGTTAAGGGTTTAAAATAAAAAAAAAAATATGGAGAGTATGGGGTGCTGGTGGGCTATCCAGGTGGAAGTATCAAGCAAGAAGTTGAAAGGAATTGACTTGGTTCTTAGGGAAGAGGTTAGAGACAAAGGGTTTTTTTGGGGGGAAGGGGGACTAAAACTCACAATTTATTCTTCCCATATTATATCGTGATCTCTGTAGGATGTTCTCGTCATTCTACTCATTTCACTGTTCATTATCCCTTGTTAGAGACAAAAGTAATGATTTGTATGTCATCTGTATTGAAGTACTAACTGAAGCTAGGGAATGGATTTCCACAAATAGAGTAGAGGGAGACAAAAACCAGAGAGATCCTTTAGCTATGTGTACATGTTTAGAAGGAAATGAGACACAGAGGGGAGAGTCAAGAGTTTGGAGGAGACCTACAAGTATGCAAAAGCCAAAAGAGAAAAAAGATATAAAGAAAGGGGGAGTAATTCATAGATGAGGAAAATTAGGTTCAAAATTTCTGTGACTATTCAAAACCCATAAAACTCCTACAAAGAAGGGTCAGAATTCAAATTCAAATATCTATTCCAAATTGTTTCCTTTTCATTCCAGGTGAGGGTGGGGGTAGATAGGGAAAATGAGGGAGAGAAGGCGAGACACAGAGGGAGAGAGAGAGAGAGAGAGAGAGAGAGAGAGATACAGAAATCCAGAGATTCAGGAAGATTCAGACAAATGGGAAATGGGTAGGGGAAAAAACACAGAGAAAGAAAAAGTCAGAGATGAAAGAAAGACATAGATATAGATAGAAAGAGGGAAGTGGAGAAAAAGGAGAGGGAAAGAGTGTTATATTAAAAGAGCTCATTTTTAGACTGAAATACTAGATTTTATTTCCACCTCTGATATTTACCAATTGTAATTAGCAGAAGCATTTTCCTTAGCTGAGCTACAGTTACCTAATTTGCAAAATGGGGATAGTTATCAATACTATTAAATCGCAGGGTTTAGTAAAGATCAAGTGAGAAAAGGTTTGTAAAACTCTTTGTAAAACCTTGAAGGGCTATATAAATGTCAGCTACTATTGTGAAAGTTATTTTGATAAACAATCGCACCATGAACATGTCAGAATTTCTTTTGCAGTTATAAATTCCACTCATTATCTCTATTCATATGTGATCCTTTTCCATGTTTTTCCACAGATCCTCAATTATTTTCCCATGGCTCTTTTATTATTTCATGGAGAGTATTATAACATATAAAAAGTAGAGTGGCATTTTTGATAAAGGAGAGACCTTGAACTTAGGAAAACCTGTATTGAAGGCCCACTTCTAACTCCATTTGATTATGTGATCCTGACCAAGTCACTTAAATGTTTGATACCCCCAAGGAAATATAATAGTATAATTTGTAAAACAAATACCAGCCTGCAATGTTACTGTGTGTTTCTTTTCTCAAAGTTCCCTAGACTTATAAAATCATAGGTCTAAAAAGAAATAACACAACTGAGGATCTGGCTTTGTTTCCTCCCCCTTGATGTTGTTATGTATCTATTTAACCTTCTTTTCTTTTAATATATATGCTTGATGATGTCTTATACATAATTATCTTCTGGGTAAGTCATTATTCATGTAAACAACCCATTCACACCCACCATACATCTTTCTACTTCCCTTTGAACTTGATTGCACTTTGTTCTTTCTGACACTGTATCATTCTGTTTCTTACCATCAAATGTCATCTTCTGTAGGATGTTGGTGTTCTCCAAAGGGGCTTTGATGTCATCAAGTGACTTGAGATTGTTTCCATTGAAAGAGTGGCACAACTCACTCAAATCCATCTAAACCTTTTGACTTCACTTATTGAATCTCAGATCTCACTCATTGTCTACCTGCAGTTTATTGAGATGTGTATATGGACATATAAGAAAGAAAGCAACACAAGCAAAAATAAAACACACCCCAAAATGCAAAATTCTAATTAAGAAAAGAGAAAAGAAAATTTCTAAATCTGACATATCATGGAATCTCATAGCATACTTTCATTTCTGGCTTAGAAAAATTTATTTTAAAAAAGTTAAATATTGGTAAAACAAGAGCATCTGTTTAAGAATGCTATTGTTATTATTTGTTGTTTTAAAAGGTAACATATTTTTAGATGACTTAACTAGAATGTCTATATAAACATAAATGTCTATATAAAAAGCTAAATAAAAATCTTACAGTAAACAGGGTGAAAATTATCTTCTAATTCTGAATTTTTATTGTCTTTTCTATTTTTTTAAATATATTCTAATGCGTGTGGATATGCACACATGGGTATACTTGGATTGGCTTAAAGACTATAGTAAAAACAAGGGTTATTTGAAATAAAGAATGGCTATTATTCCAGGAAGTGTATTTTCTAAATGTTTTTATGTATACATACATATAAATATATGTATGTATACTAGTTGCATTTGTTTTGAACATCCTGCCTGACATGTAATATTCTGCCATCTCCACAGGGCAGATTACATAATGTGCATTGGCTTTGAAAATATGTAATCCTTCCTTCTTTACCACAGTACTTGAACACTATACTGACCCATTCAGTTAAAACCCTGGCTGAGATATCAAACTCTTTATTTTGGCTCATTTGATGATTTAGGAAACTAGAATGAACATTAGTTCTCTTTTTTCTCCCTCTGAGTCCTTTGATTGGTAATCTTCATTCAAAAATGCCTAAAACACTTACTTTTTTCACATTATTTAATTTATATTTTTAAATATTTTTTTCATGGTTACATGATTCATGTTCTCTCCCTCCTCTCTTCCTCCACCCCTCATGGAGCTTACAAGCAATTCCACTGGTTTATATATCTTATTACTCAAAACCTATTTCCATTTTGTTCTGATTTTTAATAGAGTGATCTTTTAAAACCACAACTCCAAATTATATACCCATATAACCAAATGATGAATCATGTTTTTCTTCTGCGTTTCTACTCCCATACATACTTCCTTCTCTAGATGTAGATAGAGCATTCTTTTTCATGAGTTCCACTGGATTGTTCTTGATCATTGTATTGCTATTAGTAGCAGAATCTAGTACATTTGATCAGCCCACAATGTTTCAGTTACTGTGTACAATGTTCTCCTGGTTCTGCTCATTTCGTTCCACATCAGTTCATGGAGGTCTTTCAAGTTCATATAGAAATCAAGCAGTTACATTCATTAGTATTCCATCACCATCATATACCACAATTTGTTCAGCCATTCCCCAATTGAGTGATACCCCCTCATTTTCCAAATTGCTTTTGCCACTACCAACAGTGCAGCTTTAAATATTTTTGTACAAACTTTTTTTTAAATTTCTTTGGGGTACAAACCCAGTAGTGGTAGAGCTGGATTAAATGCCCAAAATACTTTAAAATTTTTTCTTTTATTCTTTACTTTGATGGATACATTATATTCAATTAGTATTAGGCTTCAATTACTTCATCCTAGATAAGGTATGAGGTTGGATTTTAATTGCTTAATCTCAAGAAATCCTGATTTCTTTCTCCTCATTAATAGTTTTGTCTTCCACTTAAGAGGAAGTTCACAGAGTTTGGGAATCATTTCTTGCTACAGTGGAAAAGTGTTAGATTTGGCTTCAGAAGGTTGAGTTTGAATCCTGGTCATGATAGCTTAATAATTTTATGACAATGGTCAAACCATTTAACATATGTAGGCTTTAACTATCTTATCTGTAAAATAAAGGGATTAAGTTAGATGGCAGTGAATCTTCTTACTCTTAACTAATTATTAGTCTTCATATGCTTAAACCCTTTATTAGGAATCCATGCTCAACATCATTTAGGATATTTAGGAACAAGGAAGATCTATTATTTATTATGTATCCACCATTTCCCATCATTAGTTCTCAAACCCTTAGTGCAATTCCACTATACCATTAGCCACCAGGATGCCAGGAATTGCCCAATGTGGTCATTTTGCTTTCTCATCTGCCACTGTGCTCTTTATTCTCATTAGAAACCTTAGTATTATGTACTGTCATCTCCAACAAGCCTCTCCAAAACATGGGAGTATTAATTCCCTTTTTAATATCTCTTTGTTATGACTAGTTCTAAGGCCCAATTGTCCTGATTACTGAATAAGTAGGTAAATCTTTGTGTCAATAGCTTTGGGCCTCCTATCTCATCAATGACAGGTCAGACTACCAAGGCATACCCATTTCATCTTCTACTCTTCTGTCCTCTATGTGTCATATTACACACACAACACACATATGTATACATATATATATATATATATTTCTTAAATAAGAATGACTTCATAACTGTTGCTGGAAATGATGTGACAGTAACAGTCTAGACCAAACTAGCCCCAAATTCCATCTATTAAACTGTGAGCTCTTTGAGATCAAGGCCCATCTTATTTGTATCTTGGGATTCAAAATGCTTTGTATTGTTTCCTGTAAGTAGTTAATAAATGCTTGCTGATTGATTGATTTTTAATAGACGATAAAACTTTAACAAAAACATTTAAATAATTGGACCTATTGTGTTGACTAAGAATCAGAGAATTTCAGATTGAGAAGGACCATCAAGTTTGATCCATTCCTGAGAAAAGAATCCATATACCATGACAAGGATAATTAGCAGAAACGTCTTATTAATGAATCAATCAATAATTAATATAATACAGTTGGCAAGCAGTCATTAAGCTTTTGCTTAAAGACTTCCAGTGAAGGAGAACCTATGATTCCCTGAGGCGTCCCTAATTATTTTGGAATAGTGCTAATTGCTCCTACCACCTCCACTTACAAGAAGTCTATAATTTCTTCTTTGCAACTTCAATATTTTAGTCCTGTGGGGATCACACAAACTAGTATATGTCACCATAAGATTCCTTCAAATAGTTGGATATGCTTACCATAGCCCCTCTAATTCTTCTCTTCTCAAGCTAAATACTCCTGCTTCTTCAAGTGGACCCCATATGGTATGGACTCAATACTCTTCATTCTCATACTATCATTGTCCTCTTTTAGATATTCTAGCTATTCCCCAATTTGTCCGTGTCCTTCCCAAATTGCAGGATCTATAATGCAACATAATACTGGATATCTATCCTGACTAGGGGTCATGCAGTGGGTGGTTCTCAAACCTGCTTATTGTAGGAATCATGGTCAAATTTTCATGGGGGAAGTTATGTCTATAGTCACTATTGCTTTGTCAGACCAAGGCAGTCTTACTTCTACATTAAGTAGCTTTTCTCTCTTGGTAAGTATAAAAATGAGTTGCTGAATGTGTTAGCCTGAACTTTTATCATCCATTTATATGGAAATCCCCTTTCCCAATATTATTTTTTTGGAATATGTTACACCCCATCATTATTCATTGCATGCATATATCCTGTCTCTGTAGACTTCATATTCCTTACTTTATGAGCATTAGTGCAATAAGGTCTGTTCCTTATACACTGCGCCAGCCTTTTCTGGCATAGCCAAGCATAGAACAAATAACCTTATGCTAGTTCCTGTAATTGTATTTTTGTATAATTCCACACCATGGAGAACAAATTCTATAAGAACTTTATGCAAAAGCACAGGGAGCTCTGACTCCTTAATTCTTTCCCTGTAGAAATGGGTTCCGTCAACGCTCATTTCAGTTGGAGGAGAGAGAATGGGCACAGATGGCTGTGGCAAACGGCACGCTGCCACTGGGAAACCATATACAGGTATGCGGGTATAGTTGCCATTTGGTATTCCATAATAGTCTTGGAAATTAATGTTAAATCAGGCTTCAAAATCATAATAAAGAGAAGCTCATCTATTATTCATTTCTTTATTCAGAGGGCTAACATTCAGAGCATAAAAACCCAATATATGCTAGGAGAATGCAAAAGAAATATGATTCACAATTAATGCATCAAGAATGCTTAAGAATTGCTAGCAGGTCCTTTCTTCTTATTGGGGGAATACTCAAAAGCTTCTTTAATATCTGGAGACCTTTTGAACACCATGGACTAGGGTTCAATCACTAAAAAGTGAGGTTAAACAGTCTTAGACAACTGTTCATTTGTTTTATTTTTTCTTTTCATGCAGGATCTGGTTGAATTTTTGAAGGTAATTAGTTGGTGATATGCCAGAAGTGGTAAATATTTTATATTGGCTCATACTAACAGGTAGCTAGAATGTCAAATTTGTATATATCATCAAAAAAACAGCCATTATCTTCCTTACCTACAGATAGATGATTGTCTCCAGAGTTCACAGGTAATCTGACTTTTTTTTCCTCTGAAGAGTTCAGCATATATTTTTGTTGCCACTTAAAATTAGCAAACATTTTTTGAATAAGATTTGCTACTGTGTGTGTGTGTGTGTGTGTGTGTGTGTGTGTGTGTGATGGGTAAGCCTGAGAGTGGGTTTATGATTCCTTTAAGTTAGGCATTCTATTTGTCCTTCATAGTATCATAGACAAGGAATTCTACAAATTAATAAAAAGCCCCTAAGCTAAAAATGACCCAAATCCAATCTGTCTTCAAAATGGAGGATAATTATGTAAATTAAAGAAATTGTAAAAGGAGATATATCTCCCTAAGAATAGGGTTTTTATGGACATGCTCTCATTTTATTCTATTAGTTGTTATCAATAGTTTAATGAACAATTTTACATAACGTGCATTATCAGGATGTTTTTAATGTTTATTTATGCCTCTTTCAGACTAATTTCTTCTGGTTTATAGATGAAGACTCAAAGCTCCATGATGGCATGTCCATTATGCTATGTAAAACTGTCTTAGGACTCAACAGGTTGACATATGCTAAGGAGACCCTACATAAATATTTATTAATGATGATACTTTTATATATAATATACTAGGTAAATGGTAATGATAGTGATCTATAGCATGTAACATACTTGAAAGAAACAATGGAAAAATCTGCTAGAAATGTAATTATTTGGGGTAGCTGTCCTTACAATGGGACCTGTCCTATGGTTGTATCTTTCTTATTGTAGCTAATTTTGAATGCACAGTGTTGTCAGTGGATGGTCATCTGTAGATAAAACATGTTCATTGTTTGTAATGAGACTCATTTTTCTGCCTTGACTCCTACCCCTGAGAATGCCCTGCCAATTTTAAAGGTAAATCATTTCAGTCTTTTATTTTTTCAGTCCTTTAATAGTTCAGTTGGCAAGGTACAGATTATTGCCTACCCTGCAGGTTCATAGATTTAATGAGTCTGCTTCTTTTATTTTTCAAATGAGAAAACTGAGGACCAAAGATATTATCATGGTCACAAAGGTTGTCAGAGACAGAAGTGGACTTTGGACTCCGGTTCTTTGACTCTAAATCCATTACTCAATACTCTAGTATACTATATCAATATGACTTAATGGCTGGTCTTTGAAAGTTATAGTAGCCCAAAAAGCTATATATCACCTTGTGGTCAACCTGATGATGAACTTTTCATAAATTATTTAGATGAATTCTTGTGCCACAGACATAAAGTCCATCATGAATCCTATATTGAAAGTCTTTCTACCTTGGTATAAATAAAATCTGCAGAACCTGTACTCCATTGTCATAGACTACTAAAAATCTAGTGTTATAACTATGGCAGAATGAACAATCAGAGGAGCATACGAATGGAGATCACTTCTTTCATATGGAGGAAAAACAGAACAATACATTCCATAATTCATAGTCTATATTGACTTAGATAAACCAAATCTCAAGCATTGTGTTCAGCTCTAGGACACTTACTTTCTAGAGTAAATTGGTCAGCTGCAGAGCATCCAAATAAGGATGATAAGAATTATGAAGAGTTTTGAGATCTTGTTTTGGAAAGGCTCTGAGGTATCTGGTGGTTGTCTTCAAAGATTTTTTTCTTCCCCCAATTTTTTTTAAATAGACCCAAATTCATTCTACTCTCTCTGCCATCACTCTAATTCAGTTCAACTCCTTTTATCTGGAGGATTAAAATAGTCATTAAGTTGACCTCCTTTTCTCAAGTATCTCCCCACTTCAATCCATCCTTCATAGAGCTGCTAAAGTGATTTTCCTAAAATGCAACTCTATGACATTCCCTTACTGAGTGATGTCCAATGATTCCCTTTCATTCTCAGGGCTTGCTGAGTCCTTTTCAGGTTGCTTTTCCTCCTTTGGTGTCCTTTTATCATTCAGCTCTCACCTGTAGCTCCAAGAAGCTACAGCAAGCACAGTCGTCACGCTCTGGTAAAGAGTCTCCACAGATGGGATAAACCAGGTTAAGGGTAACCAACAGACTTCAAACCTGTTGATGAGTTAGGGGGTTATCTACCCCAGGCATATGAAGACTTTCTTCAGTTGGAAGAAATTTGTTGTAATGGCCATGAAGGCAGTTGAAGTGGGCACTGTGGATCACTTAGAGCTCAGTTAGATATCAAAAGAAGCCTGGCTTTCCCACTACATCCCATACCATCTCTAGTCATCTTGTCTCTTGTCTTGTCACTGGACTTCGATGACTCTAGAAGAAAGAGTGAGACCAAGGACTTTGTGCAACATTGCTTCACTTAAATCCAATGTATGTTCAAGTCAAAAGAAATCACTAGTGATGTCATTTAAGTTCTCTTTGAGTACAGAGGACAACAAACACTTCCATAATCAAATAAAGGTTTAGCACATAAACCCTCTTCAGCCTCATTTAATGCTTTCCTAGTTTTCTTACTCATTCTTTTTTCCATGTCCTTTTATGACTCAAATATGCTGGCCTATTTATTATTACCTAACACTATATCTCTGGACCTTTGCAGTGACCTTCCATTAACCCTGGGATACACTTCCCCTTCACTTTTATTGCCTAGGATCTCTGGGTTCCTTTGAGTCAATTTAAGTTTTGTGCCTTCTATAACAGTCTTTTCAGGTCCCCATGGCCAATCATAGCTTCCCATTTAAGTCTATCTTCACTAACTGAGAATCTTATATGCACTTACACATGTATTTGCTGTTTTCACTTTTGGAATGTAAGATCCTTTAGGGCAGGAATCATTTTTCCTTTATGTGATCACCACTTAAGGCAGTATCTGGAACAGAGAGTACTTAATAAATCCTTACCAAGTCATGGGTTAATTGGAAAAGAAAACAGGATTATTTTGATTGGCAACAAGGGGAAAAACTCAGAGAAGTAGGTAACAGTTTTAAACAGGAAAATATAGACTTGACAAAAGGGACAAAAACTTCCTAAGGATTATAGATGGCAGCAATTGAAATGGGCTAAGGTAACAGGAAATGGCTTCCCCAGAGTAACAGGAGGATAAGCACTTGGGTAACTTGTAGAAAGAATTTTGATCCAGGGATGATTTGGAAATTTTATGCAATAGGTGAAGAGCTGGCCTCTAGCTCAGCCTAAAGCCCAGTTCAAATCTATCCTCTTAGGTAAAGTGGTTCTACAACCTTATATAATTTATTTAACGTATCAGTGCTTTGTGTCTAGAACCTGAAATACTCTTATATGCCAAGTTCTACATTGAAATGGGAGCTTAGTATGTAAAGGAAATCATAAACCGATTTTTTAACTTAGGGGATATATTAGGTGGCTTTGGAGTTCTCATCTTATAAGAGGATTCTAAGATTGCCCATAAAAATCCTGGAATTTGTGCTTCCCCAGCCCATTCTGCCTTTATTCCTTCAGGGGAGATCACCTCACTCTGGCATCCACTTTACTTACCTGAGGCTCTGTCCAGACAATTGTTATAGATGGGAAGTGGAGTTGGTATTAATCTTAGATATGAAAATTCCTTATAAGGTTGTGACCCCCAGGCCAAAGATTGTTGATTCCAAGATGATGGAACTATATGGAGAAGAAAATGTCCTCTTCTCTCTTACTTATTATCCTTTTGGTTCAGTAATAAAATGTCAAAGACCTAATACTAATAGGGTACTGGGCAAAAAGACAAGGGTTTTGTTGTTGTTATTGTTCTGTCATTTCAGTCTTAGTGGCACTATTAGTTGTTTTCTTAAAAAAGATACCAGAGTGGTTTGCCATTTCTTTCTCCAACTCATTGTCTAGATGAGGAAACTGAGGCAAAAAGGATTAAGTGGTTTGCATAGGGTCACATAGCTAGTAAATATTTGAAGCCAAATTTGAACTCTGGAAAATGAGTCTTCCTTTCCTCAGACCTGGAATTCTAGCCAGAGCCTCCTACTGTTCTTGTCACATAGCTAGTGTGAAAAGGGAATTCTTTATTCTCTTTGTCTATTCTGAATTTATACTAGTGAAAGGGAATTCTTTATTCCCTTTCTCCATTTTGAGTTAACTAGATTGTGAAGACAGGATTAACTCTCCTTTGTCTACTTTTGAATTGAATCAGCAAAAGCTTGAACACCCTACTTTACACTAGGTGGAGGAGCTCTCTACCCTTTTGATTCAATTAGCCAGGAAATGAGAATTCACACCTCAAACAGCCAGGAATCTGTGAACCCTTTCAATGAGTATTCACCTCTTCAGAAGGTGAGAAGTGGTTCCCACAAACACTGCCCTCTTGGTAGTACTGGGCAATTTGGAAGTTGTAATTGCCCCTTGTGAAGAGGAGAAGGGACAAGAAGCCACTATAAAAGGCCCTGAATTTCTGGGGCTAAGGGAGTAGACTTCAAGAAGGAGTAGGACTTTAAGAAGGAAATCAGCTTCAAGAAGGTCAGCTCAAGGGAGAAAGTTGGCCTCAGGAGTCACCTTCAGCTGGAGTCATCATCTTGACCTGCCTCTTGGAGGGAACTTGGGTGAGTGGATAGCTGGTTTTCCCTTCTGGTTGAAGGTCAACAAGTCCTGGCTGAGTCTAGCACAAGAGCAATATTTACTTAGATAGGTTAATGTCTTCTCTACCCTTTTTGTATTTCTCTGCTTTCACTCTTTCCACTTCTTTTGTAAATAAAATCTATTAAAGTCATTTTGACTTTGAGCCATAATACTTTGAATTGATGACCACCACTATTATTTATAATCTTCATATATTTTAGTAAAATCATTAATTTTTAGTCCCCACACTAGTACATACCTAAAACAGGATTTGATCTTGGGACTCCTTGATTCCAAATCCATTACGTCTTATTATTCTGTCTAAACCACTTACTTCAATATATTCCTCTTTCCATGACTCCAATCAAAACTTCATATTTGGTTCCCTACTTGTCATATCTCTGTTCTGATACTGGATTGTCTTTTATACTTTTCTTTTCCATTTTTTTCTTTTCTAATTAGTTCTTTCCAGTACCCATTTGCCTGCCCAAGTCACAGTATAGCCCCACAGAGGGATGTCAACCTAGCTCCAGACTATATTTTTATACTAACTTTCCTACTTTAGGGGCTAAAGTGACTTCTTTAGGAGTCTAAAGCCCACGTGATCTTCTGAGCTTTGGAATTTGTTCAAAATTTCATACAATAAACTCAGGGATAAGAGAAAAATGTAGCACACGGTTGCATTTATTTCAGAGGGTACATATTCAAATAAGGACACAGACCTATGCATTTTTAAGTATTTGCTCACCACCATTTGAATCTCAGATTACACATTCAAAAGAAGCTATTACTTTTGAATTATGAGTTAAAAGTTCTTTTCAGTTTTTTTTAATGCTGAGGAAATGAATTACTAAGAAAAAAAATCCTTATATTAATAGAACATTAAGGACAAGCTTTTTAAATGCACACATCAGAAAATTCTGTTATGTTTTTCTGAATAACTATAACTAACCACATTGTACAAAAATAAGACAGTAAAAAGCTAATAGGATATGCCACTGTGTGAGATGAACATGAGAGCAGATTTATGGTGATTTATAGTAAACATCACTAGATTTCCTGATTCTAATGTATTTAAAATCTCACCTTGAACTTAGAATAAATATTTGTGGTTCTGGGGCAATCTTCTCTGTGCAGTAAAATCTGGTTTATTTTATTCTGCTATCACTTCAAAAGTTAGACTTTGGTTTTTGGAATGCAATTTAACTTGATCGTATATTTAGAGCTAAAAAGAATCTTAGGGATCATCCAATTCAACCTCCTCATTCATTATCTAGAGAGGAAGAAAATAAACATTTATATAGTGTGCACTAAGTGCCAAATACTTCACAAAAATTCTCAGTCGAGCCTTGGAATATATAACCCTGCATGGTATGTGCTACTTTTGTAGTTTAAGAAACTGAGGTAGATGTCAAATAATTTGTTCTGGTAACAGTTAGGCAGTGTCTGATGCTGGATTGGAATTCAGGCATTCCTGACTCCAGACTCAGTACCCTACCTACCATGCTAGCTAGCCAAGAGAGATGGAAGGAAGGAGAAAACAAAAGGGTCAAATAATTTGCCTAAAGTTCTAAGGAGTAACAGAACTAGTATTCAAACCATCATTTTTTCATGTGAATATTAATTTTTTCTTCTGAAACCTATCTGATTATAGTCTTTCACCAATTATTAATTGAGAAATGGCTTGTATTTGTATAAATTTGTTTCAATTCTCTATATTTTTGAGAAATGAGGCCTTTGTCAAAAAACTGGTAAATTTTTCTCATCTTTTTTGTTTTCCTTCTAATTTTGGCTATACTGATTTTATTCATGCAAAAATATTTAAACCATTATCTATTTTTTTAAATTTACTATGATTCTTACTGTCTCTTGTTTAGCGAAAGGATAAACTCATCCTTTATCCATAGATCTGAGAGGTCCATTTTCCCATGGTCCTCTAATTTACTTATATCACCTTTTATGTCTAAATCATCCCTTTATTTTGAACTTCTCATTGTATGTACTGTGACTGTGTTCCTAGCATTGCAAACCAACAGCTGACCTTGAGGGATTCTGAATCAGCAGTGGGAAATAGTTTCCAGAAATCTCAGCACACAGGCCATCATAACATCTTAGAAGAATTAAAACTTGTAGACACACAGAATTAAATGTGAAGGTAGAAGCAAGAAAATATTGAACTTCAAGAGAGTGACCTTTCTAATCTGGGAACAGAGCTCATATTTAAGATGAAAATAAAAGCTGAGAAAAAGGCTGGAAAAATGAGCAGACATCAAAAAGCAAAACAAAAAAACTGTTAACCATTGAAAATTATTATGAAGAAAAGGTAGAGAAAGGCATAAACTCAGAAGGGGCAATGAGATCAAAGCAGCTATATGCAAAACCGCAAAGAAAATTGGAAATTAGTCTCATGCCCTGGAAAAGTACAAAAAGGATTTAAAAAATCAAATAAAAGTGGTAAAGGAAAACTGGGGAAGAGAAATGAAAGTGATACAAGAAGAAAATAGCACCTTAAAAACCATAATTAATGTGAAGACCAACAGCATATAATTAATTAATAGTAAAGGAGGAACAGATATCCACTTGAGAGAATTCTTTTAAAATCAGAATTGGCCAAATGGGAAAAAAGAGATACAAAAATAAAAAATAATAACTTCTTAAAAAATGAAGTTGGGCAAATGGAAAAGAATGTTTAAAAAAGCTCAGTGAAGAAAGCATTTCCTTCAAAATTAGAATTGGGTAAGTGGAAGCTGATGAATTTGTGAGATATCAAAAAACAATAAAAACATATTTAAAAGAATGAAAAGAGAAGAAAATACACACTATCCATTAGAAAAATACCTCACTTTCCTTTGCTGTCATGTTAGCCAATCTGCAAAGTGTGAGGTGGTACCTCAGAGTTGTTTTGATTTGCATTTTTCTAATTATAAGAGATTTAGAACACTTTTTCATGTTCTTAATGATAGCTTTGATTTCTTAATCTAAAAATTGTCTATTCATGTCTTTTGCCCATTTATCAATTGGAGAATGGCTTGATCTTTTGTACAATTGATTTAGCTCCTTGTATATTTGAGTAATTAGACCTTTCTCAGAGTTTTTTGTCATAAATATTTTTCCCAATTTGTTGATTCCTTTCTAATTTTAGTTGCATTGGTTTTGTTTGTACAAAACCTTTTTAATTTAATGTAATCAAAATTATTTATTTTACATTTTGTAATTTTTTCTAACTCTTGCTTGCTTTTAAAATCTTTCCTTACCCAGAGATCTGACAAGTATACTATTCTGTGTTCACCTAATTTACTTATAATTTCCTTCTTTATATTCATGGCATTCACCCATTATGAATTTGTCTTGGTATAGGGTGTGAGATGTTGGTCTAAACCTAATCTCCCCCATATTGTTTTCCAGTTTTTTCTAGCAAATTTTGTCAAATATTTTTTTTGTCCCCAAACCTGGGTTCTTTGGGTTTATCATAGACTATTTTGCTGAGGTCACTTTCCCTGAGTCTATTCCAGTGATCCTCCCTTCTGTCTCATGATAGCAAAGGAAAGTAATAAATGTTGGAGGGGATGTAGCAAAATTGGTACATTAATGCATTGCTGGTGGAATTGTGAATTATTCCAACCATTCTGTATCACAATTTGGAATTATGCCCAAAGGGCACAAAAGACTATCTGCTTTTTGATCCAGCCATACCACTGCTAGGTTTATATTCCAAAGAGATCATAAGGAAAAAGAAATGTATAAAAATATTTATAGCCTCGCTCTTTGTGGTAGCAAAAAAAATGGAAAATGTGGATATACCCTTCAATTGGTGAATGCCTGAACAAATTGTGGTATCTGCTGGTGATGGAATACTATTGTGCTCAAAGGAATAACAAACTGTAGGAATTCCATGTGAACTGGAATGACCTCCAGGAATTGATGCAGAGTGAAAGGAGCAGAACCAGGAAAACATACGCAGAGACTGATACACTGTGGTAAAAATTGAATGTAATAGACTTCTCTACTAGCAGCAATGCAATGACCCAGGACAACTCTGAGGGAGTTATGGGAAAGAACACTATGCACATTCAGAGGAAGAACTATGGTAGCAGAAACACAGAAGCAAAACAACTGCTTGAACACATGAGTTGTGGAAACAACCACCCCAGTGCAACTATTAACAATATGGAAATAGGTCTTGATCAATTACACATATAAAACACAGTGGAAATACGTGTTAGCTATAGGAGTGGGGGAGGGGAGAGAAAGAACATGAATCGTGTAACCTTGGAAAAATTTTCTTAAAAAAATAAACAAAAGTAAAAAAAGAAAAGAAAAGAAAAATAGCTCACTTGGAAAATAGATACAGAAGAGATAATTTAAGAATTATTGTACTACCTGAAAGCCATGATAAATGAAAAGCCTAGATATGTTATGAGAAATATTCCAAAAGATTGCCCTAATATTCTTGAAGCAGAGTATTAAATAGAAATCAAAAGAATCCACTGTTCACTTCCTGAAAGTGATCCCCAAAGGAAAATTCCCAGGAATATTATAACCAGTTCCACAGCTCCCAGGTTAAGGAGAAAAATACTAAAACCCACTAAAAACAATTCAAATATTATGAAACCATAGTCAGGGTTACACAGAACTTAAAAGCCTCTATATTAAAGCATCAAGGGGTTTGGTATATGATACACCAGAAGGAAAAAGAGCTAGATTTAAAAATGAGAATCACCTGCCCACCAAAACTGAGTATAATCTATAAAAGTCAATTAATGAAATAGAGGATTTCCAAACAATGCTGATGAAAAGATCAAATCTGAAGAGAAAATTTGATATTCAAACACAGGACTCAAGAGAAGCATAAAAAGGTAAACAGGAAAGGGAAAACTTAAAAGATTCAATGATGTCAAACTGTTTACTTCATGGGAAACTGATAGTTATATTAAGAATTTTATCATTAGTAGAGCAGTTAGAAAAAGAATAAACAGACAGTGTGGGAATAAGTTTACTATAATACTCTAGAGCAGGGGTCGGCAACGTATGGCTCTCGAGCCATATCTGGCTCTTTTCAGGGCCAGATATGGCTCTTTCTGCAGGAGCCATAAAGTCAAGTTTGTTTTTTTTCTTTTTTTCTTTTTTTTTTTTAGGAGCTGTTACAGGAGCAGCACTGTGAGCACTGTACGGCTCTCATGAAATTACATATTAAAAAATATGGCGTTTATGGCTCTCACAGCCAAAAAGGTTGCCAACCCTTGCTCTAGAGTCTAGACCAAAAAAAAGAGAGGTGAAGAAGAATATTGCACTGAGACAAGAAGGAATGCAGAGGTAGAGTGGGGTAAATTATCTCACCTGAACAGGTACAAAGAAGATATTAAAGAGGAGGAAAGGATGAGGGAGATGAGAGGCAACATTTAAACCTTAACTCTCTTCAAAACTGGCTCAAAGAAGTAATGCTATAATACTCATTTTGGTATAGAATTCTAACTTTCTCTATAAAGAAATCTGAGGGGAATAAGAAAAGAAGGGAGATAATAGAAGTGAGAGTTTTGGTGGGGAGGCAGTAGTTAGAAGTAAATATTTCAGAGGAGGGATAGAATGAAAAAGAGAGAAAGAAAACAAAGGGGGGAATAAGATGCGAGGGAATATACTATTTGAGATGTAAAATTAATAATTTTGATTATTTGAATTAAAAAGGGTTTTGTACAAAGAAACTAGGGTTTGTTTTTACAATAAATTTCTCTGCTAAAGGCCTCCTTTCTTAAGTATTTAGAGAATTGAGTTAAATTTATAAAACTACAAGGCATTCCCCAATTGACAAATGGTCAAGGGATATAAACAGGGAGTTTTCAGATGAAGAATTCAAAGCTATCTATAGGCATATGAAAATAAAATATTTTAAATCACTAGTAATTAGAGAAATACAAATTAAAACAACTCTTGAGGTACCATCTCAAACCTATCAGATTGGTTAATATGACAGTAAAGGAAAATGTTGGAGGTAATGGGGCAAAATTGGGACACTAAGACTTTGGTGGTGGAATTATGAATTGAAAAAACATTATAGAAGTAAAAATATGAATCAAACTATTTTCAAATAGAGATATTGTAATGCTCATTTGCATAAAATGGTAGAGGTTTGCTTTGGTGATTACAAATTGTTTCCAGTCAGAAGATTCTGATAAAGTATTCCTTTAAGTCAATTCTCCATAAGACCTGAACATTTCACAATTACATGTCATAATTCAAAAAGCTATGAGAGTCAGGCAAAAGAGTAGAAATGGATTAGTGGAAACTCAGCCTTATTTATGGAACAAATAGACTCAGTTTACCATACTTTTCCTACAAATTCTCTGGGTATAAAACTCTATTTGGGGAGCTTTATCTGATGCAATTAAATAACACGCTGCTCTACTGCTCCTGGAGTTTATAATCTGGTAGGGAAATAGGATATACTAGAGCCAGAGCTAGTACAGAACAATCAGGGATTTATTCCAGAAGGATGACATCCAGGTGAAAGATATTTCCTCTCTAGAAGGACATATTTCTTTCCTGTGATGACCACAATTTCTATACTTTGTCTCAACTATTACTTTGAGCATATTGCAGGCAAACCCAAGTACCTTCAGTGTAATTGCATGGACCATTTCCCTAGAGCCCACTTTCCCTGTGAAACTGCCACAGAGTTGGAGACTAAATTGCCTTCTTTCCCCTTGGTATGATTGTAGATAGAGTTGACAATTTCCCTTACCATCTAATATTTCTTTTGTGAAAAAGAACTCTAGCTCTATGGTAAATAAAATTTAAAAATGGAATAATTAATTTAGCATAAAATTCTAAGTATGTATCCTTGCAACATTTGCAAGTAGTTTCATTTTTGAATAATTAGAACACATAACAATATTATTTTTTGCCTCACAGTAAATAAACCTCCACCAAAATTCTCTTCTAATGTTTCATTCTGTCAAAGAAGTAATTCTGGTTCTCAAAGGCTATTCTAGATGTGTGTCAGTTTTGGTAGATCCTACCGAATTTGGAAAGTCCAAATCATCCAAAGACAGGCTTGGCTTGTTAAAACATTTTTTCTCTTTCCTCAATTTTTATTATAGAATAGGAATCTTTAATTCTTGGTCCAGAATTTATAGATACAATATACCTCTATTTAAATATAATTATTTTTATAATCTTATGTATTTTATTTTTGTTAAAACATTATCATGAGGATGAGGGTTAAAGATTTTTTTCATCACATGCAAAAAGTTAAGAAACCCATTTGAGGAGCTTTCCAAGTAATTATTTCTATGAGATAATTACTTCTGTTTAAACGTTTGAAATTAATAAATAGAAGCTGTAAAGCCACGTGGTAAATTAAAACAGCATATGAAACAAGACTGCCATTCTGGAAATGTGAAGAAACTGAAATAACCTCTAAAGAGTAATCCCACAATCAATTCAGTTACTGTTCTCCATCCTGTTTGTTTGTTTTGGGAAAATGTGCCTTATTTTGACACAGATAAGGAAGAGGCAGTCTAAGTAACTTTGACTTTCTTCTGATGCTTCAAAGCTCCCATTAGAATGCCAGAAATGGCATTCTACTTGAAAATTACCTCCTTCTGGAATGAAAATCAGTGTTTCTGCTCACTGTAGTCCCCCTTACCTTCACTTAAATTCATTCCACCCCACTCCTCCCTCCTACATATATTTCTGAAAATCGCTGACCACCTATCCCCTGCTAATTTTGTCTCATAATAGCCAGAGAACTATAGTTGCTCTGTTTTCTGATTACATGAAACTGAGATCAGCATTGGTACCTAATAAATCTTCATTCTTAATACCAACATTGTATAACCATATGGTGATTTAGGAAAATGAGTCAAAACACATAAAGGGTAAAAATGCACAGACCTTTCAGCAAAATTCCCTGGGAGTAAAGCTTTGGGTAGGATACTTCTTCAAAGAACCATGTAGCTGAATATCTAGAAAAATCCAAAGAAAGAAACTTTCCCTCTTTCTTTGGTAGGCATCACTTCTAAAGATTCAATTAAAGACTTCTGAAACACATAGGACAGAGAAATGTGTAGTAAAAGGATGAAACATGCTATTCAATTGAACGAAAGAGAATGGAAATGAAGGATGCCAAAAGAGGACAGATTCTCAGAAGTCAAAAGAATAAGCTAATGCATGACAGAACATCCTAATTTTAAAATCCTGTTCTAAAGAACCTTGATTAAATTACAAGCAAGTTGTATCTCCTTTGCATAAAGAAATGAGGAGGATAAATATAATTATAACTCATATCTATATTGGGCTTTATGATTGACTGAGTACCTTCTTCAAAAAAAAATACTGTGAGCTAGGTTGATCAAATATAACTAATCTTATTTTATTAATGAGGAAACAAGCTCTCAGAGGTGAAGAGACCACTCTGTGTTCTTGTGCTATTTTAATATCTGAGGAAACTAATGTTTGTATTATACTTGAAAATGGGGGCATTAATTGGACTTCAGTGGCATTTATTGTTAGTGGTTAATTGTAGACATTGATTTTAGTAGTGCTAAGACCTCTGTTCACATGCACATCACATAATCTTTAGAGATTATGAAATTTATGTCCATTCAATCCTATAATTTCATGGTCAAATAGGACCATTCATTGAAGTTGACATTTCCTAGTCAAGAAACTTGATTCCAGGTTCTAATGCCCCCAACAGTGAGAAGCAAAAGAGGAATTTAGGGAGAATAATAAAGGGCCACAGAACAGGTTACTTTGATTTCACCATTATATTTTAGCTCAAAGGTACCTCAGTAGATCTCAGATTGAAGAATATCATTTAGTCATAGAGATTAGAGTATTAGCTTTTGGTTTCATTGAGATAGAGCCTTACCAGTCTGCAATTGCCCTGGACTTCTCCATTATGCCCCAACCGAACTCCCATCTGTCCCCAATTTGCTTCTCAAGCCTCTGCCTTTTTTCCCTCATTCTTCTATATCTCATTCTTTTTAGGTTTCAATTATGTGTTGTCTATCCTATTAGAATATTACATTTATGTGTATTGCATATATATGTGCATATATATAACTGCATTCTCTTTCTGTCTGACTGAATGTCTCTCTCTCAAAACACCATTAGCAATAATAATGGTGATAATGATGAAGATAAAGCTTCAATTCAATGATTAACATATTGAAACATTATTGAAAATAATTCTGGATAAAAGATTAACTTCTTTATGATAATAAAGTTTGACAATATACACACATTCTTATACTCATCAAATGTGTCCCACACTGGTTATATAGAGCCCATGAAATAGACACAACTTATGAGTAGAAAAACCAAAAGGACTTTCATGGCCAACAGTGACATGGACTCAATCAGCATTATATTAACAAACCAGGGTTTCAAGTGGGTAAATTGTAGGCTTGTTTATTTAAATGAGATGTTTTTTTTATTATAATTTGGGATTGTCTCATTGCTACAATAAATGGGGAAATGGGTGGATTTAGAGAGAAAGAGAATGATTTCAGGTGGAGACATGCTGAAATTAAGATGTTGCTGGGACAGTCTGAGATACTCAGTAGGCTTCTTAATAGGAATAAGTGGAATAATTGGTGATATGGCACTGAAACTCAAGGGAGAGACTAGTTATATAAGAGGGACTGTCCCTCTCCTCTGGACATCATTAATTCATTTACTTCACACATATTTACTAAGGTGCTACTATGTGCCAAAAACTGCATTGAAAGATGGTGTTGTATAGAACAAATGTGAAATGTTCCCTGCCCTCAAAGAACTTCTATTCTACTAGGAGAAAATAGCATATAGATAGATCAGCATATAACAAAAAAAAGAAAGAAAAGGTAATTTCAGGACACAGAAAGACTAGAAACAACTGGGGAGATTAGGGAAGCCCTCCTGTATAGGCAGTGGTAACTCCTTTTGAAGGTAGTGAGGAATGCCTTGAAACAAATATGATGAGGGAAAGAATCCCATGAATGGAGAACAACTTTTTTGACAATGGCACAAAGCAGGAGACAGAAGAATTCTGTATTGAAATTAGTATAGTTTCAGTTTTTCTAGAAAACAGAATATATTATGTGAGATAATTTGAAATAAGTCTGGAAAAGTAAACCAGATGCAAATTATATAGACTTTTCAGGGCTGACATCCCAGAGGCAACAGGTAAACACAATGCTTCTGTGAATATAGCTTCAGGTCTCAGAGAGGTAACCTAGTGAAGTTTATAGATGGTTGGCCTTCAAGATTAGAAGATCTGGATTCTAGTCTTTTCTCTGACATATAGTAGCTATGAGTCCATGACCAGGCTGCTTATCTCTTTAGTGTCAGGCAATTCTCTGAAACCATAAGTGAAAAGTGAGTTGCTACATTACAGGAGTTTCTCTACCAATAGTTTTCTATAACAACATAATCATAGTACTATATGATACCCTCTCCTGTCTTCAAAAAGTTATTTATGATTTTTGGGTTGTTGGGTAGATCAATTGACTCTTCTTAAATTTGCAATTCATTAATAATACCACCTCATTCCTTTTTCTCATGCCCTGCTGTCCAGGCATATTACTTCCATTGTGTAATTGTATATTTGATTTAAAAAATATAAATATGGAAAATTATATTTATCATATTGAATTTCATCTCATTAAGCTATGTGCACTTTTCTAATCTGCCAAAATCATTTTGGATCTTGATTCCATCACAAAACATGACAATTATTTCTATTAACTAGTCATTGGCAACTTTAATAAATAAGCTTCTCTGCCCCTATCCAAGTCATTGATAAAAATGTTGAACAGAACAAGGCTTAGCTCTTGTATACAATACTAAAGAAGTGATTTGGTACCAATGGTCATCCAAGAGTAATAACATATTCATAGAATTCTTTATCACATTAACTTTTTTGTCCAAATCTCTCTCTCTCTCTCTCTCTCTCTCTCTCTCTCTCTCTCTCTCTCTCTCTCTCACACACACACACACACACACACACACACACACTCACTCACACACACACACACACACATTATCAAGCTTACAAAATAGAAGACATTTGGAGGGGATTTCATGATAGTCACAATTAGCTGTCATGTGGGAAGGAAATTCAACTTGTCTCAGTTTGGAAAAGTGGAGGTAATTAAGAGCAATAGTTTTATGTTTTGGGTTTGATATGAGGGAACTTTTCCCAACAATTTCATCTATGAAGAAAAAGAAAAAAGAAATAAGTGGTTTCCTCCCATTGGAGGATTTTGAACGAAGTCTTAATTGTTTGACCCTTTGTTGGTTAAATTATTCAAAGGCTTCTTTTTGGGATATTGTTTGGATTACATAGGTACTGAGGCCTCTTTCAACTCTAAAATTCTAGATTTTTCAGGATATACTGAGTTAGATGTTACAAATAATTTTATCCTCCTTTAGGTTGTAAGGATACTGGGACTTTCAATGGGTTAGTAATTTGTACATGGTGACATTATTATTGCAATTAAGCATTGAAGCTAGACCTGAAAGCCAATTCTTTTAATTCCAAGTTTAATAATGTTTCCTCTACATTTGCTTAACTAGAGTCTCATTTTTTGGTCTTTTCCTTGTTCTTTCAGATCATGTTACATGAGTCTTTAAAGTTGATGATATTGCAATCATGATTTTAACATGACCTGGGAGAGGGGGCAAACCAATTAATTTCCTAAAAGGCAGCTGTCTTCTATTAACTCTCCACTTTGGGAAGGGGAAAAGGGAAGCATTGCTGCTTTAGAAGTATAGTCTTGATTGTGTCCCAAGATGTCCGAATAACCTGTCATATTTAGTATTTTCATAGAATAGGCTGGATTACATTTCCCATAGATTAAGTCTGGATAGCCCAAGCAGCTCCTGGTTTTTGCCACCATTGTCTTCCAGAAACAGCCTTTTAAATAGGATCATCAACAAGCAGATTGTCTTTTCCCCAAGGAACTCTGTTCTAATTGTATGCCTCTGAAACATTCCTCTAGAAGGACTCGGCTGCCTGTGAATCATGGCAATGACCAACACTTTGTCATGAAAACAAAGATATAGCAATTATAAACCTCTATAATTATTTCAAATAGTAAAATTATGCTCCTACAAAATGGGCATAAAGATTCTGTACACACTGATTATACAAGTGGCCCCAATGTGCCATAAAGTCTAAATACAGTATGTTTAAAAATTACTGCATCATAAATTTGAGCTTCAAGGATATGCTAGCTATAATAAATATCCATTAAGTGTTTATCATAATTTTGCTTCCTTTATTGGTTTCTTTAAAAGGGCTTTAGGAGGTTGACATTGGATTACACTGTCTTCTTCCATGAGTATTACGAATTGTGAGTAAGGATGAAAAGATTCAGAGTTCTATTTCAGAAATGCAGTTACTAAGTATGTGAGCAGTATTTGAACTTTTCTTAAGTTCTGTGCTCTATCCATGGTGTCGCCTACCTATAAAAATGGTTTTTTTCCTCCTTATATTGAGCTAGAATTTCTCCCTAAAGCTTGCAAGCATTTGCTTTCTGGGAAGATCCTGAATGAGTCTAATTTAATTTTTTTTCTTATAAAAGTCCTTTATAATACTTGAAGACAGAGTCTATTCTTCTATCTCCTCAAGACTCTACTCTTCAAGACTAAATATTTTTAATGCCTTTCACCCATTCTCAAACAATTTAAATTACAGATCCTTTCTGTCTTGGTTGCTTTCCTTTGACTGTTCTTTAACTTATCAATGTGGCTGTATGGGATGTTCAAGAAGGACTAGAAACTCTGCTGTGAGGTACTACTGACCTCTTTTCAGGGCTGCTCATTCATTTTTTGTGTCCACCAGGCATTCAACTTTCACTTGTGTCTCCAAGAAAATTGTAGCATGTATAGTAGCTATAACCAGGTAAAACTATTTCAGCAGCTGATCTAAATCATGTTGAGGGTAATTGACAGACCTTCACTCTGTAAGGTAAGAGAGATCTCTGCCCCAAATAAGTGAAAACTTTCCCTGATAGAATGGGTAGATAAGAACTATTTGTTTCCATAGCTATGAAGGTGACTAACAGGCACTGTGAAGATCTGAGTGTTTTTAGACATTGAAGATGTCAAGGTCATCTAGTGCATTCTAGGCTGTCACCAGTTGTCCTGACTTTTATCTTTCCCTAGACTTCAATGATTCTGGAAGCAAGAATGAGGTTGACAGCTTTGTACAACTGTGCCTTACCTAAATACAATTCACAGCAAATCAAGATTTCATTATCACAATGCCCCATTGGTCCTCTTTAAAATCAAAAGATAAACAACAACTTATCAATGTCCTTCCCAAAATATAACAATTATCACTAATTACAACATTGAAGGTATGGTCCATGCAGGGCAAAGTGGAGCACCACTATAACTTTCCTAGTTTTGAACATTATATTTCTCTTAAAACAGCCCAAATTTGGATTTAATTATTGTGTATTTCTTGTCCTGATACAAACATATTTGCTTTTGTAGTCAACTAAATGCTCAGATTTTTTTAATATGCTTTTTTTTTGCTATGTATCCCTGATCTTTTAATTGAAAATGTGGTGTTTTTTCTTGTATACAAGTGTAAGATTTTATAATCATCTTTGTTGAATATTGTCTTGTTTGATTTGGCCCCAGTTTTTTAAATGATGTGACCTACTTGGATCTTGATTTTGTAATCTAATATGTTAGCTATCCCTCCAAGATTTTTGTCATTTGCAAACTTGACAAGTATGTTATCAATAACTTTGATTGCCATGGATAAAAGAAAGCAAAACAAAACTAAAGAAAATATCAGAAGCACTTTATCAGTGCCTCTAAATTTATATTGAAGCATTAATAAATACACTTTTAATTGATTATTCAACAGTAGCAAATCCACAATGATTATTAGTGAGAAACAGGTCTCCATGATGGTACACAATTGTAAGAATAGCTAATTTAGTTTAATCTGATTACTAACAAAACAAAACAAAGTTTCTATTAGCTCTATAATTATTTTCCAACATCCACTGAGAGATGCATCCTAATGGTTGTCCCACTTATAAATTCTTGATTTCTTTGCAAAACAAAAAGCAGGCACATCTCTTATGCACCAAATTGGAACAGACTGATCTAAGGTGAACCACTCACATTCCAAGTATCCCAGCAGGTACTCCAAGCTCATATGGTCTCCTCTGAATAAAAGCTTGTCACATGACTACTCTTTATCAATTACCTATTTCAAATAGACTGAGATAAGCCTCTAAATTAGATCATCAGCATCATAAAGGTCTCCATATCTGGTTGTTATTTATCTAGTGAAGTCAGCAGTTCATAAAGAACTCTCCTACCTAATTCATTTCTCATTTCCTATACAAATGTACTTTGGTACTTTCTCTGTTATTCCTTGTTTGAATATGGCTCCATGAGTTGATTATATAATATCATGGTTTTGATAAGCACTTTTAGACTTATTTAATTTCTTTTGATCCTTATTGTCCTAGACTTTTAATGCATTGGATACCAGGAGAAAAATTTCCCAAATCAGTAGGAGATGATTCTTTTTCTCCAAAGAATGTTATTAATATCCATAATAATGGCTTATTTTACATAGTGAATAATATGTATAATTTTCCTTAAAATCCTGTGAAGGAGAAATCACAATCCCTATTTTCTTAAATTTTTCAGATGAGAAAACTGAAGTTTAGTGAGTTTAAAAATTATATGCCAGAGAATATGCCACTAATATCTAGATGTGAGCCTTATAGTATCTCTTTAATCACAATCCACTCCTTTTCCAACATATGAAAAACCCAAAGCATTTATCTATAGCTACCATATTGTCGTTACCTTGATACAATGGACACCTAAAGGAGAGGCATGGGAAGCAGGGAGTTGGAGTTCTTAGAATGAATAGAGTATCATATTTGAAGTCAGGAAGACATGGGTTTGAATTCTGCTCCAAATTCTTAATAGCTGTGCGATTCTAGGAAAATCACTCTTTTGACTTTATCCGCCTTATCTGTAAAATCGAGATAACAATATTACTTACCATGGTAATAAAATTAAACTAATTTGGCTATTCTTATAATTGTGTACCATCATGGAGATATGTTAGCTCCCTAATAATCAATGTGGATTTGCTACTGTTGAATAATACCAGACTGTTGTGAGAATCAGATGATATAAAATATTTAAAATCTTCTCCGTAAAAATTAAAGTCCTTTATAAATGCTGCTACTGCTACTGCTGTTGCTGGATTTAAATTTGGACACAGGTAGTACATACCTTTCACTTTATAGTAGTGACTTTCTTTAAGAACCAGTTTCTTTCTTGGTCTAGGATGAATAGATGAGGTTAGTAAATTTAACTGTGGCATTGTGGGAAGAACTTTTAGCAGATGTGGGTTTAAATTCCAATTTTTAATGCTTACTATGAGATTAGAAATTTATTTAACATTCCTTAGCTTCAATTTTCTCACCTATAAAATAAGTGGCTTCTCTCTCCTATTTCTAGATTTTTAATCTTATGATGTTTCTGACTCTATTTTTACACAGATTTTGAGGATACCTAGAAAATAGAAAAAAGTCTGCCATTGCAATCAAACTAGTGACTAAATGCAAGGAAATAGAAATTTTGGCAAGAGTATGTGGAATGGAGGTCTTTCACCAACAATTACTTAAAGTTTTATTGATCGGAAAGGACTCAGGCTATGTAAAAGATTGGATGATGGGGTGGGAAGCAGTACAACTGAAGCTTTGAACTATAGGTCTCCTTCATTGATATTTTGATTGGGATGCAGTCTTTACTGTTCATGTCAATTTAGGAAGGATCCTTAAGTTCCTTCAGAACTTACATAAACTTTACTCTGAAACTGAAGGAGTAATGATTAAAAACTGGGTTCAGGTCCAGCCTGGAGATACTATCACAAATGGACCAACTGAATTTGTTTCTGATTTCTCATCCTTGAAGAAGAGTCCCTTGTAGTAGGCAGTTGGCAAGTATTACAAATACTTGCTAGTCCTTCTATTGACCTTACAAAAGTGTCTCAAATTACTGCCTTATTTTTACTTATTTGGGGGATTGCTCTGACTTCTCAGAATATTGTATACTGCATTAGAAAGCCAGGAGAAAATTGCCTTGTCACTGGCAAATTATATTTTAAAAGATCTTCAAAATGTATCTAACAAATCTCCTCTCAACCATAGCATGTTATTGAGTTTGTTCCTGCATTTTAGAATTCAATTCAATTCAATTAATTAGTGCCTATTATATATAATGTGAAAGATATTATACATGCAAAGACCAGGAGAATAAAAAAAAGAATCCCTCCCTTCATGGAGTTTATTTTCTACTAGACATACAGAGGTTAAGCAGAAATGTACACACAAAGTAATAAAAAAGTAATTTTAATGATGAGGGAGTGGTGTATTGAAGGGGAGGCAGGAAGGCCTCTTTAAAGGGAGAACACTTGAGAGCAGTAAAGTATCCAAGAGTAACTATATTCCAGGATTTCATTATATCCATGGAAAAATATTACAAATATAAGTAAAGGTAAATATAAGTGTTAATAACAATAAAATTAAGAATTTATATAATTATTACTGGTTAGAAAGCACTATTCATATATTTTTTCATTTTATCCTCATAGCAACCTCATAAGATAAGCTGTTATTTTTACTTCCATTTGACATACGAGAATACTAAGGCCATTAGAAATTAAGTTATTATCCCAGAGGCACGAAACTAATGTAGTACCCAGTTAGAATTTTACTTGGGTCTTTCTGACTCCAATTGTTGAGTTCTATCTACCATTCCACCTAAATAAGAAATAAATTAAGATTATTTATTTATTTATTCATTTATTTGCAGGGAAGCACTAGAAACCTGGCAGCAGTTCCTGGGAATTCCTTTATGTAGAAGATGATATTGGAGCCAAATACTGAAGGAAAAGTAGAGATTCTGAAAGATGGAGCTAAGGAGGAAGTGTAGTTTTGGCATAAGGGACAGACAATGCAAGGTTCAGTGACTAGAAATGGATTATGATTTACAGGGTGTAGTGAATAGACCTGATTGGCTGAAATGTAGAGTGGATAAGGACTTGTAATGTGTAAATCTGGAAAGATAGCTTGGAGCTGGATTAGGGAATACTTTAAATGCATAGCCAAAGGCAGGAGAAATTGAACTAAATAGGTAGTATTTAATAAAAGGAGCCCAGACAGGGGTGGGCTCCCTGCATCCTCAAACTTAGAAAGAGTTAATTGGCCAACAGTTAATTTCCACAGAGAATTGTTTCCCCACTGGCTCACCACAGTGCCATGTCTGGTTTTTGGTAATTAAATCAAAACACAAATGCTTATGGATGGGCATTGTGGGAGGCCTTAAGAATCATTAACTTCCCCCTGAATTAGCCTGTTGTGCTGCTGGTTATCACTGTGAATTAGCAGGAATGAGCTCATATTTACTTTTGCTAATTTCTTAATTGTGCATATGCATGTTTGCAATTATACATTTGCAATATTATCATATGTTCAATAATCAAATTGTGCCATGCAGGTGCATTTACACTTAGATAAACACATTTTAGATAATTGAATAAGATGAAATGCAAGCAGAACCCAGTGTAAGCCAATGACAGATCAGCATGAGAATGGCAACCTCAGTGTTCAGGCACTTCTTCCAGTTCATCCTTATTAGTCTTTAAAAACATACACTGGAGGGTGATGCTTGATAGCAGCCTTTAAAATAGTCATGAAATGATTCAATTAGCACAGAGAGCACTCTCTGTAGGTTTTTATCCACAGCATTTGAGTTAGGTAAGAGGGTCTCATATGTATGCAAACACTTCCACAATCTTTGACTTAAGTATTTTCACATTCATGTCAGATAGAAATATTTTCCTTGACTATATAATGATACCTTTTAGCTATGGTGCATTTTTCATAGCACTTTGCTACGCCTGAGTTGCTTCTCCTGACAATTACTGGGCACCACCTTTTAAGAAGGGCATTGTTAAGTTGAAGTCAATCTAAAGGAGGGAGACTGGGATAATAGAGGACCTTGAGATAACATCACATAGGAAACTTTGGGGGAAATGGGAAACTTTGAGTTAGAGAAGAATAGACTTAAAGGTGGGTAATGTAGTTGTCTTCAGCTATTTAAAAAACTAGTCTATTAAAGGTTAATAAGATACATTCTCCTTGATCTTCAAGAAAGATCTAGAAGCAATTGCTAGAATTCATGTTATCTTAATTCTAGTTCCAGAACCCTACTAACTTTATGCCCTCTACATAAAAAAAATAAATCCAGAGAGATATTTTGTGAGTACTCAATAGGAATTTGGAAGAAGACCAGGGCAGGAGGAGGTATTGGGATTTCATTCACATATGAAGAAACAATTGAGTTGAACTTTGATGTAAGATAGGAATTCTAAGAATTAATGAGGAAAAATATTTCAGGTTACAAAAAGGCACATTTTAGCTAAATGTAAGGAGAGCAGGTGGAGGGAGAGATTTATTAATAATATCAGTTATCTGAAAGAGGAAAGTCTTGCCTACATAATTTAATTCAATAAAATCTAAACTCTTAGTTGACTGGGATGATTACATTTCTTTCTTTGAATCCTCAGCACCAAGGAGAGTACTTGACACAGAGTAGCTACTCAACAAAATGCTTGTTGGTTGAATGATTCAAAAAATATGTATTGTGTACATTATATGAGCCAATTAGCATATAAAGGTTATAAATTAAGCAATCTCTGGTTTTAAAGAGTTCGCATTCAATTTGGGGAATATAATAGACATACCAATAATATGATAGTTAACATTTATAAAATAAATGCCTTAATATTTGTAAAGTACTATATATGTGTATATATATGTAAATAATATCATTTCATTTTTTGACAAACCTATTAAATGGGTGCTTTTATTATCCCTATTTTTATACTGAAGAGACTGACTGAGATATATTCATTTACTTACCAGGTCTACATAGCTGATGTATCAGGTAGGATTGAAATCCAGGTCTTCTGGATTTCAAATCCATTATATAATTACAAAATACGTACAAAATAATTTCATTAGGAAAATAACATGAACAATTGGAGTTGAGTGGCCCAGGAATGGTCTCATGTAAGCTTGACACAGGTTTTGTTCTTTGTAAGATGCTAAATTGTCAAAGAGAAATAGGAGAGGAAGGATTTGGTTTCTGCCCACTGTTGGTCTTCAAGCAAAAACTGAATGATTTTTCCTTGGGGAGGATTTAAAGAGAATTCTTGTCCAGATATAGGTCTGATTAAATTGTTTCTTTAGAGTATTCCAACTTTAAGATTCTGTGATGTTTCCACAAGCCTCTGGCCAGAGTTAGGGTGAGTAGTATTTTTTTTTTCATTTTAAAGATGAAGAAACTGAAGTGACATCCTACCACAAATTAAATAACATTACACAGTAAGAAAAATTTGGAAAAATTATCCCAGCTTCCTAATTCCCACTTCAGGGTTCTTTCCCACTATAGGAGTCAGTAAATCAGCCAGTCTTTCAGTCATCAAGAGGAACCAGGGAAGACCTCCAAGAGAAGATGGGTTTTGAGGTAAATTGTGAAGCATGGAAGATAGGATGTAGAAATGAGAAGGTAGGGAATTTGAGGTATGAAAGCCTCTGTAATGATATCAAGTAGGAAGCTTGAATGACTTGTATGGGGAACTTCAAAAGGACTAGGGTAAATGGATTAAGTGGAAGATTAAATTGGAAGGGTAAAGTATAAAAAGAATGGAAATGCCATATTGATAAGAGTTTTAAGAGTCTCACTGCCTAGACACAACTGAGTTAATTATATCCTAATCTCCTAAGATCTTAAATAACTATTTGAAAGGCACTCTTCCATTTACAAATATTCCACCTTTTGGCCTTGCCTCAGTTTCTGAAAATTTTCTATCACATTTATTTTTGCTAACTATTTTGATTTCTTTACTAAAATATCATACGGAAGGGGGAAATCTCTCCTTGTAAAGCCATTAGTCATTTAGCCTGAATTAATTTGTTAGAGTAATCATCAGATGGGGTTAGATCATAGGAGGAATCTATAAGAAACTTTCTATTGGGTGCAGCAGAGAAGAAAAGTTTTGAAATATGAGTACCTGAGGACAGATCCAAGGAGAATGATTTAGTGAAAGTACTTTGAAAAACAGATGAGTACTCAAGATATATAAAGTAAAAATAGATCTGATTAAAAGAGATAAGGGAGGTAATTACATCTTGATAAAAGGCAGTATCAACAATGAAGAAATATCATTACTCAACATATATGCACCAAATGGTATAGCATCCAAATTTTTAAAGGAGAAACTATTGGAGCTTAAGGAGGAAATATATAGAGAAACTATGCTAGTGGGAGACCTCAACCTTCTTCTATCAGATCTAGAAAAATCAAACAAAAAAATTAATAAGAAGAGATGTGAATGAAATTTAAAAAAATACAGTTAATAGATATATGGAGAAAAGTGAATAGGGATAAAATAGGGATATGCCTTCTTTTCAACAGTGCATGGTATATTTACAGAGATTGACCATGTACCAGGGAATAAAAACATTGCAAAGAAATGTATAAAAGCAGAAATAATAAATGCATTTTTTTCAGATCATAATGTAATGAAAGTTAAAAGTAATAAGGGTACATGGAGAGGCTAATTCAAAATTAATTGGGAATTAAATAATCTAATTCTCCAAAACCAATGAGTTAAGGAACAAATCATAGAAACATTACTGATTTTATTGAAGAGAATGACAATGAGGCAACAACATATCAAAATTTGTGGAATATAACCAAATCAGTACTCAGGGAAACCAAATTATCACTCTTTACATGATTGTATACCTAGAGAAACTGAGAAAATCAACTAAAAAGCTAGTGGAAATAATTAATAACTTTAGTAAAGTTGCAGGGCACAAAATAATCTCACATAAATCATTAGCACTCCTATATATTTCCAATAGAACCCAGCAGCAAGAGTTAGAAAGAGAAACTCAATTTAAAATCACTTTAGACCAGTGATGGGCAAACTACAGCTTGTGGCCAGAGGCAGCCCCCTGAAATGTTCTACCCAGATGGGTGACATTATTCCTAATCTGAGGAATACAATGAGTAGGGTACAATACAATGAAATTTCAAAAGAGTTGCCTTAGAAACAGACTGACAGATGGCATTTCCCTTCCTTTGGCCCCCTCTTTAAAAAGTTTGCTCATCACTGCTCTAGACAATATAAAATAACTGAGAATCTTCTTTCTAAGACAAATTCAGGAATTATATGAACATAACTACAAAACACTTTTTCACAAATAAAACTAGATCTAAATAATTGGAAAAACAATTGTTCATGGGTAGGATGAGTTAATATAATAAAATAGCAAGTCTACTAAATTCATGTACTTATTCAGTGTTATACCTATCAAATTATCAAAAATCTTTTTTTAAAGAATTAGAAAAATTATTATAAAGTTCATCTGGAAGAACAAAAATCAAGAATATCAAAGGAACTAATAAAAAAGTTAATGGTGGAGGAATAGCAGTACCAGATCTCAAACTGTACTATAAAGCAGTGATCATCAAAACAATACGGTACTGGCTAAGATTCAGACAGGTAGATCAATCAATAGACTTGGGGTAAATTACAGCAATAAGATATATTTCATAAACTCAAAGATCCCAGTTTTGGGGACAAGAACCCACTACTTGACAAAAACTGCTGAGAGAATCAGGAAAATATATGGGAGAAATTAGGTTTAGATCAACATCCCATACCCTATAGCAAGATAAATTCAAAATGAATAAATAACAAATACAAAGAGGGAAATTAGGTGAACATAGAAGAGTATGCCTGTCAGATCTATGGGACAAAAGACATATATAACCTATATTAGAAAAAAAAAACTTATGAAGCAAATAAAGTGAAAAATGATATGTTGAAGTTTGCATCAAGGCTCCATCATTTCATTTTTTGGCTGTAGATAGTCTTTTCATTGTTAGTCTTCCTTGAATGGTCTTGGATTCTTGCATTACTAATAATAATTGTCATTCATAATTTATCATATGTTATTGATGTTGCTGTGCAAATATTATCCTGGTTCTGCTCACTTCATTTTGCATCACTTCATATAAGTTTTCCCAGGTTTTCCTTTGTGTCCATATGTATATGTGTGTGTTAATGTGCTCATTATTTATTATAGGACAATAATATTCCATTACAATCATATTCCACAGCTTGTTCAGTCATTCTCCTACTGATAGACCAGTTTCCAATCTTTGTTAAACAAAAAGAGCTGCTATAAATATTTCAGTACAAATAGATCCTTCCGCCTTTATCTTTGATTTTTTGGGGATATGGACCATATAGTGGTATTGCTAGGCTAAAGTGTATGTACATCCCAATGGATTTCAAATCACTTAGACTTATTACTTGTGTAGTTTTAGGCAAATTGCATGGCCTTCTTTGCTTTTAATTTCCTCATTTGTAAATAAAAAGCTTATATGACATGACTTTTGAGGTCTTTTCCAGCTTGAGATGTGTACTTCTTATACCTAGACACAAACTGGCAGTTACTATATATATATAAGAACATAATACATAGGCTTCAATTTAAAAATGGAAGACAATCAGTACCTAGAATATTGTTATACATGTATTTATTTTTCCAAAGATCAGACTCCCTAATAATACAGCCATGGATTAATGCTGTCTCTAATTTTCTTTACATCTGTGAGGATTCTGATTTTTTTTCCTGGTAGATGTCATTTCCCAGTGTTTGGAATGTAAGACAGTATTTTAAACAAAAAGAATGACCGTTAAAAATCATCCTCACGAACTAGATTAGGTTAGAATGCAAATCTTTTGAGAGCTGACAGCTGCATTGATGAATTACATAAATGTTTCCATGAGAGTGGACTGTGAAAATAAAGAGAAAATCTCTAGGAGAAACAAGATATTGAGCAAAAAAGTTCAAGTTGTGAGTCTGACACATTGGTTGTGTGTCTCAGAAAAAACTATAAGTATTAAGAAGCACTCAACTTCTGAGTATCTTAGGCAACTTTAATATGAGTTGCAGAAAAGAGACTGATCTGTACCTGATAAAGGAGTTTCTTTCTTGGGTGTTCCCTATGCCAAAGAAATGAGAGGTCTAAGCATTATAATGTTATTAACTTGAATTTATAAGCCACTTTAAAGATCATGACACTTTTATCATAATAGCACTATGAAAAATCATTGGTCTCCTTTTACAGATGAGGAAATGATAATTCTTAGAAGATGCACTCCTGGCCACTTGGCTAAAAAGTAGCAATATAATAAGGAAACCATGGTTTTAGAACACAAAATTTCTTAATCAAAAATAGTGCATTAGGAAAGAAAGTTGTAAAGGATAGCAATACCATCAAGTCCAGGGACTAACATATATAATGGAAATCCGGACTTCACTAAGTAGTAGATTTTTTAAAAGCAGGGTATATTAATTAGCCTTTCACCTTGGCTTAAAAACACACTAACTGAACCAAAAAGTCAGGTGGAGAAGGAGGAAGCAGTAAATCAGCAATGTTATATAAAGAGTTTAAATTTAACCATGTAGACTGGAGAAAACAATAACCCTCTCTTTCCAGAATGGGAATGAAAAGCCAATTATTAAAACAGGTCCTAAATATCTAATAAACACTTGCAGCTGGGGTTCTTAAGTGATTCCAATTGAGCAAGATTGAAAAGAAAAGTAGCAGATTCTAAGAGGGATAGTGAGAACAAGAACCTCAAATAGATGACCTTTAGTTCTTCCTCTAAAGGGAAATGCCAGTTTGTCAATCATCAAATAGTTCCTTCCAATGGAACAAAAAAGAAAAAAAATAACTGTGGCTTGTACTTATAGGATTATGGAATTTTAGAGCGTGATTTGAAAGTTAAATATGATATTGAAGGTGTTACTGTTACTCTACATGTCCAATACTCTTACAGATCTTCGAGAGGTAAAATCACCTGAAATTATCCAACTCTCAAATTAATATATGCTGCAGGGGTTGGTTGAACTATCAGGTTAGAAGTAACTACAACCCTGGAGTCTTCAGGTCATAAGGGGAAAGGATACCTAGATAAATTACACCTATAGAATTTCTTTCATTTATTAGCTATAATTATCTTCATAGCAGTACTTTTGTTCATAGTCACATAAACACAGAAAGGAGAGACATCTACCTGCCTTTTGAAATTGTCATTCTTTGGTGCCCTTGGGAACTTGATGAAAATAATTCTACCAATTTTTGCATTTGCTTCTTGAAGGAGATCTTATGATGAACAATCACTCCATTTTAACAGAAAGTGTAATAATTTTCCCAGTTTCATTTATAATGGGAATGTCAATATTCATATAGTTCATTGCCTCCAGTGGTATGTCAAGTATTGAAGAATGGACCAAGTTTTACTATGAGAAGCAACAGTTAAATCAAGTATAAAACTTTCTGAATAGCACTAAATCTATGAACTTTTGATCACTCTTTTTTTTCACCCACTTGAATCTTTTTTAATAAGCCATAATCTGCCTTTTATTTCTTCCACCCTACCCTAACACCAATTGAAAATGCAAAAAGAAACCAAAATACAATATAAGCATGTATAGTCAATTAAAATATTGATTTGATATTTTGTGATATAGATATTCAAAAGTCTGCCTCTAAGTTGTTTATATCAATATTTTGCATAGATTTCTTAACTGAAGGAGACACATTGCAGGTGTCCAAATGGAAAGAAACACATGATTGACTGCACTTCCTACATCATACTAGTCATTTATCAATTCAGTTATGTAAATTTTTAAAAATAAGTTAACATTTTTCTGTTTTCCCTGTTGTTAATTAGTTGCAGTAACAAACTGATGACAAGGTTTTTAAAAAATATTTTATCAATCTTTGAAAATGCCCTCCAATTTACATTTGAAGGGTCTTTAAATAGGTTAGAAAAAAATTAAATTTACAGACAGTTGAGTTTTTATAGGGACATAGTTATATAATTTTGGGCAACAAAATGATTCATTTTTTAAATGTCTTGCTGATTGTGATGTCTTCATACTATTATTAAATTTGAGTCACAATATACAATGAGGCTAATGTTCATCATTGAAGATACTGTATTCAAAATCATATTTCAAGTAATCTTGGATAATTTCCACTTTTAAGTCTATTTGTCAGTTTTGATTTTATCAATGGAAGTGATATTAAAAAATGCATTACCATCTGTTTTTCTACTACACTCTGAGGTCTATTGGATATTTCCATTTGACTCAGGGATAAAACCCCCTTTCTGTGCTGTCTCTACTTCTTAGAATAAATATTTTCTCCTTGAGACAATGGATTCTCTGGTTCCACAGCAGAAATGTGAATGAGGAAAAAAGCTCATATTAGGAGAACTATAAGCTCAACCATTTTTTCTTTTTTCTTTTCTTTTTTTAAACCCTTATCCCCTGTCCTAGGATTCTGCTTCTCATTATATGTACATACCCTTTATCACAAAATAAAATGGCAAACAAAAACTCATCATTCAAGGAAATAAAATTTTGACAGAGCTGGGTCATGATAGGTCATGGGTTTATGTGTCTAGAGACAGAAATGACCTCAGATGGCATCTAGTGCAACTCTAATTTTATGGGTGAGGAAATTGATTCTCAGGGATACTAATCAACTTATCAAACATTTACAGGTAATAGATATTAGAAGCAAGATTGGAATCTAAGTTTATAGTTCAGTTGGTTCCCTTTTCTTTGAAATTTTTTTCAATCTTCTTGCTTTCAAGAGTATTTCCATATGTTAGGTTTTGTTGTTCTAAAAAATTAAGGCCATTTAAAAATATAGAGTAGAAAGAAGTATGCCTGTCTGACAGTTAATATATATCTAATGAAACATTTATGATTTTAAGTGCAGTCTATCTAATTTAAATTGTGAATTAATATTTTGTCTATTAAGTCACTTTAGTGGCTTCTTTGCAGTTCAGATTGCCAGGAAGTACTCTACTTTGAGATGGGCATAAGTTAAAAACATAGCCTTTTTTCAGATATTCCTTAACACCTTAAAAAAATTCGCCTGTCAAGCTGTTAATTCTCTATTTTCAGAATTTTGTTGCATCACATTTATTTTTCCCAATTTTTCTTCTGCTACTCTAACTCTTCTAGGTATTCTTGCTGGCCTTTGGTCCAATTAGTATTTATTTTAAGGTGGCTTGTAGCTGTTTTCACATTGTTTTCTTCTTCTGAACTTATGTTTTATACTTCTCTGTCACTGAAGTAGCTTTTTATGATGAAATTTTTGTCATTGTTATTTACTAATTTTCCTCCCTATTTCTTGAGTTTGAACTTCATGTTAAATTTGAACTCCACTGTGAAGATGGGGAGATGTTAATTCAAGCTTCAGGTGTGTTTTTTTTTGTTTGCTTGTTTGTTTGTTTGTTTTTAGAGATAGCTCTCCTGTTCTGAACTATTTTCTGTTTCCAAGGTGATGTGATATCAGGAGAGCTGTAGTCACTTCTCTTCTAGTCTGCATTCTTGTTCCTGCTTCCCTGAAGCTACAACTGCTAATAATTTTAGTCTTGGAACTGTGGCTTCTTCCCTTGGTCCCCTATAGCCATAAGTATTAGTTTTCCTCTTTGCCCTGAAACTAAGACCAGGGACCCGTTTCCTTGTGAACATCTACAAGCATTCTTTTCTGTAGAACTGCAACTCAGAAGTAGGTATGAACAATAAAGTTGCCAATTAGTGTTAGCCAGATCCAGTATCAGTAGAAAAGGCCTCTGTAGTCTAACCTACTTAACATCTCTGGATTGAGAGCTCCCAAAGCTACTGCTGCTACTGCTGCTATCACAGTAGCCTCCAAGGACCACAGCTGTTGCTGCCACTTTATGAGCTCCCGACAGGTATCTCTGTCAGTGTCACAGACATCTCATACTAACCTCTTAAATTGTCTTAGCTTGGAAAAATGTCTCTCTGACCTTTTATTGGTTCTGTCATTCAAAATTTGATTTGAAGAGTTGTTTTAAAGTTATTTCTAGGGGGATTTCAAGTTCTTTCATGGGAGAATTCAGATAGATTGTTTCCTATACTCTGCCATCTTGGTTCCATCTCTGAAAAAAATTGCTATTGGCCTTCTAAAGTCATTGAATATCATGACAAAGTGGTAACAACACTCAAGGACTAAGCAGAACATGTAGAAATGGCTTGAGACAGGCAGAAATGATAACATTATTAATGGTAAATTCTAGGAATGAGTAGGATGTTTAGCAACATGTTTTGGCACTTAGAAGCACTGAGAATTGTACTATATAAAAATGAGATGACATTAAAAATCATGTATTTCAACTATATCATGTAGGTATGGAGATTGAGATGCAAAGAAAAGTTTTATTTATGGTCATGGAGGTAGCTAGAAATCAGTAGAATTAGAATGTGGATATTTTGGCTTCTAGGCCATCATTCTTTCTGGTTTACTGCATTTACTGAAAACAGCTCCAGGATAAAAGATGATGGGTACAAACTATATGGTCACTGATAATTCAGAAGTAGTTTCTCACTTGTGCCAGCCGTTTTAGAGACTACCAAACAGGATGGCCCTTAGATAAAATCATGAAGTACGGAAAGTATATCCTTGACAATTTGTAATGTGCACTATAAACCCCTTCCTCCCTTCATTTATCTACCTTTTATGACCTCTAGGCATGATTTTTCCACCAGACCATTTAATTTAATTTTCATGCCATACTTGAATCCATTTCAAATATGGTACAAGCCTTGATCTCTGAGTTTTGTTGATCAGTTTGCTAGAGATCAAAGTTAAAAATTCTGGATATGTTTGCTTCAGTCTTCAGTTTTGTTTTTATTTAATTAAAATAATTTATATTTTTTAACATATTGATACAATTTTAATGAGTTTTCTGACATTTTGTAAATCATGTTCTCTCCTTCCTTCCTACCTCTTTCCCTTACCCAGGACAACAAGTAATATGATAAGTGGTATACATATAATACATATTCCCACATGCATCATATTTTGATAGAAGACACATATTGCTTCCACTAGAGAAAAATTCATGGAGGAAATAGAGTAAAGATTTTTCCGCTTCTATCTGCATTCAGATTCTATTAGTTTCTTCTTTGATGGTGGATAGCCTTTTTTGTCATGAGTCCCTTATGACTGTCCTCGATCCTTGCATTACTGATAATAATTAATTCATTCACAGTTGATCATCTTACATTGTTGATGTTATTGTATACAACATTCTCCTGGTTGTGCTTATTTCACTTTGCATCATTTCATATAAACATTTCCAGGTTGTGTTTCTCTCTCTCTCTCTCTCTCTCTCTCTCTCTCTCTCTCTCTCTCTCTCTCTCGTTATATTGTTCATCATTTCTTATGGCACAATTGTTTTCTATTAAAATCAACCACAACTTGTTCAGCCATTCCCCAACTGATGGAACACCCTTCATTTTCCAGTTCTTTGCCACTACAAAAAGAGTTAATTGTGAATATTTTTTGCATAAGTAGGTCCTTTTTCACTATCTTAGATTTCTTTGGCATCCAGACCTAGTAAAGTTATGCTGTAGCCATCATATTTCTCCTAACTACATGAATTGATACCAAGGCAACAATAATAAACAACAAAGGAAAGAGTAATTTCCCCATCAGAATCTTGTTTAGAGACAACACAAAGTTATCTCTTTGCTTTCTGGCTCCTACTTTTGTATCCACAAAGATAATAACATTGAGTTCTTTCCATATGCCTCTGAATAAAGGAAATACAAAAAAAGCAAACTGTTCAAGTCCTCTCATATTACATATAAAATATAATTGCATAACACATACATGTCTATACACACATAATATGCACATATACTAAAAATCTCAAGAAAGTTTTAAGCTATAATATCTTTAAAATAAAGAAATATTTAAGACTAGAGACTTTACTCACTGAGCCTTTTGGAATGCCCTATACATATAGAGTATGTTCTCTGTGTGTGTGTGTATGTTTGTGTGTGTGTGTGTGTGTGTGTGTGTGTGTGTGTGTAGAATATTGGACATGGTGTCAGGAATATCTGAGTTCAGATTTTACCTTTATCAGTTAATACATATGTGATCCTGGGCAAATGATCTCACCTCACTCAGTCTCTGTTTCCTTCATTGTTTGTCATGTGAATAAAATAAGATAATATGGGCACAGTTATATAAAACATGAGACATTATATAAGACTAGTTTGTATGATTATTATAGAGATTTTACATGTGATTTTACTGGTATAAAGTGTAGAAGAAATGAGGTAATTCCTTCTCCCAATATGTAAAGTCCTTCTCTACTATTTAGTCTTTAAAAATTACCTAGAGCAGTTTCACTCTTCCAAGGTCATAGAGTCATTATATGATAAAAGCAAGAATTGAACTCAGATTTTTCTGACTCCAAGCTTGAATTGCTCTTTACACTTAAGAAAAAAGAAATCATTTATTTAGCTTAAGTCTCTCATTAAAACTTTACCATTCTCCCAAAACACAGCCCTAACTGACCCATGTTAGATTTGGATGCAGAATATCATTAAAGTTAGTTAGGTTAGGGAAGAATCAAATCCATTTTCTTTGTTTAATTCACTCATGATCTGAAGAAATTTTTGTTTTCCATTGATGTTAGCTTGAATAGTCTGGGAGCCTGTTTGACTGCTACATTTATCTCCTTTATTCCTATTCATAAAATATGTAAAACCTGGTTTGGATACATCTCCCTTGCCTTTATATTTAGTGAAACAGCATGTTCTAGTAGAAAGAACACTGAACTCAGGGCCAGAAGACTTGTGTTCATGTTCTGGTTCTTGCCACTTTCTAGTTCTGTGATCTTAAAGAAGGTACTTACCATATGTGAAATAAGGATACTCATAATACCTTATAATATTATCAGTAAGTCAGCAACTTACTATGTGTCAAGCATGGTGCCAAGTGGGGGGGGATTCCATATGTCCTTCCCTGAAATAACTTACATTCTAATGGGGCACAGAATGGGAGATGATTTTAAGGAGAAAACAATAGAAGGAGAATGGGAGCAGTAAGGGACATCCTGCAGAAGGTAGGATTTGAGCTGAGTTTTGAAAAACAAATTGAGAAAGCAGAGATGAAGATAGAGAGTAGTTCAGGAATTAAGGAAAACCAGTGACAATGTATTGAGTGGGGGTAATATTGCTTTGTGTTTGAGAACTAACAAATAAGTCAGTATTACTATTTCTTAAGTTATATGGAGAGGAGTAAATGTTTTATAAAATTGGAAAGGTAAAGGGGGTTAGGATGTGTGGGGATTTAAAAACATGCAAGGTGTTTTTTTTTTGATCCTAGAAATAATAAGGAGCCATTAGAGGCTATTGAGAGGGTAATAATGTAACAATCAGATCTGCACTCGAGAAGGTCCCTTTGACAACTGAGTGGACAATAGATTGGAGTCATGAGAGATTCGAGGCCAGGTGACCAATCATAAGACTTTGGCAACACAGATATGAACTGAAGAAGATTTGCATCAGTCATGGCCATTTGGGTGGAGTGAAGGTGAGGCAGGTTAAAAATGTGAAGATGCTTCTTCTCCAACAGCATGCATAATCGAAGCAATATACTACCTTCATCCACTTGTTTCATTTTTTTCTGTTTGGATTGTGTATTTACATCAAAGAATAGACAAGTCAATCATTGTTCTGGTTCAAATTAAGAGTTTCAGGAAGTAACTACATGAAAGACTTACTATTATTGAGTGAAATGAGATTTATTGGAAGGGTTCACAGGAACAGATGCCATATGGTGGCCTCTTGCTTTCTGTTAATGGAACTAGCCACAGTATGCAATGTATTGGCAGCTCAATCAGCCATGTGTCACCCCAGACCCCAGATTCCTGATTCATTGGAATGTAGTAAGACTAACCAATAAACCAACCAGCAAAATGCACAGGAAGCAATAGGGACCAATACTGCACATGTTGAGCACTCTGTGACCCTTGGGGCAGATGGTGTTTCATATACCAAAGGAGGGCTAGAAATAAAATACTGGCAGTGCCCTAGTAATACCTCCCAGACCAACCTTGTTCTAACATCAAGGAGAAGCTGGGGTCACTAAATCAGCATATTAGAGTGGATAAAGCACTAGCCTTGAAGTCAGGAAGATTTGAATGCAAAGTCTGACTCCAATTATTACTAATTGTATTACCCTGGGCAAATCACTCTACTCTAGACTTTCCCTGTCATATTCCCCCAAATTCTGAAATTCATATCTTCTATAAAGACTCTGCTCCTGCTTTCTTTCTCTGATTGGATAGCTGCTACTAGGAAACCTTCATTTTAGGAAGGTACTCAGGCCAGCCATGCCTCATTCCTCTCTCAGTTATATTCTGGACTTTCTCTAGGATGTAACAGTGATGTGTACCTTCATTTCTCCTGCATTTCATTCCATCTTTCAGCTATCTTTATGTTTTTTATTCCCTCATCAGAATGTATCTCTTTGAGGGCAGTGGCTATCATTCTTTCTGCTTTTGTGTTCTTAGCACAATATACACACTTTGAATATACTACCACTTTAAAAATGTATATTAGTTTATTGTTGACTGATTGACTGATCTGATCCCTTCAGTGCAGTCTACCTTTTTATTACACCAGAGAGTTGGGCTCAATGATCTCTAAGGTCTCTTTTAGTTCTAAATTTATGTTCCTATGAGTAGATTAATGAATAAGTATTTTTAAAATACTCCCTGTGTCAAGCAATGCACTGAGTTGAGTCTAGAAACAACTGGAATAAAGATGGACATGATCAATCTTATATCTGAAAGAGGACTACAGAAACTAAGAGAAGTAAACCTCTGGTAAAGACTAATAGGTTGAACAATAGTGTTTAAAGGGTTCTCTTGGTGCTCAGAGAATCTCATCTAGGTATATCCAAACTTGCAATTGTATGTGGTTAGATGAGCCTTAACACTCTTCTGCAGATGTTACTCAATTTCTGACAGCAAATAATAATGCTGTGCTTTAAAACAAAAAACAAAAAAAAAATGCTGAAAATCCTTGAAGTAGAAAAAAAAAGAAATTTAGAGTACCTATCACAAAGTTACTACAACTCTTTCCTTTAAGTATCATTATGTGGGTAAATGAATCAGCAATCATTGTCAAGGAATTGTCACTATTTTCCTGAACTGTGATAAAGACCAGGGATAGAAAGAATAATAAAAAATTATATTTCCTCAAGGAGATTACATTCCAATGGGAAAGACAACATATACATAAATAAGTTCATATATAGTACTTATAGACTAGAAGGAAGGGTCTGGAAGCTGGAGGGATTGGGAAAAATAGTGGATATGGTGGTGCTTGCATTGAGATAAAAAAAGTGGAAGGGGAGCAGATCCAGGAGAACATTGTACACTGAGACTGATACACTGTGGTACAATCGAATATAACAGATTTCTCTACTAGCAGCATTGTAAGGATCCAGAACAGCGATTCCCAAAGTGGGCGCTACCGCCCCCTATTGGGTGCTGCAGCAATCCAGGAGTGCAGTGATGGGCATATTTTTTTTTTTGGATTACATTCTATTCTGAGTTCAATAAATAGATTTTTAATTTCCAGGGGTCGCTAAGTAATATTTTTTTTCTGGAAAGGGGGCGATAGGCCAAAAAAGTTTGGGAACTGCTGATCCAGAGCAAGGCTGAGGACTTGTGAGAAAGAAAACTAGCCACATTCAGAGGAAGAACTGTGGGAGGAGAAGCACAGAAGAAAAACAACTGTTTGAACACATGGGCTGTTGGGGATATTATTGGGGATGTAGCCACTAAATGATAACTCTAGTCCATCTATCAATAATATGGAATTGGGTCTTGATCAATGATACATGTAAAACCCAGTGGAACTGTGCATTGGCTAAGGGGGATTAGAGGAGCTTGGGGGAGAGGGAAAGAACATGAAATATGTAACTAGGGGAAAATATTCAAAATTTAAATTTAAAAATTTAAAAAGTAAACAAACAAATAAATTTAAAATATTTTTTTTTAAAAAGTGGAAGGAATTCTAAGTAGAGGCAACAAGAAGATTATTCCATGTATAGTGAATAGCCACTACATAGGTCTAGAGATAGAATATTGCATCTGAGGGATAGAAAGTATACCAGTATCGATGGATTGTAGAGTGCATGAAAATGAGTAAGGTATAAGAAGACTGGCAATTTTTGCAGTGGCAAATAATTGGAAGTTGAGGGGATGCCCATCAATTGGGGAATGCCTGAACAAATTAGGGTGATATATGTTGGGAATGGAATACTATTGTGCTATAACAAATGTTAAGCGAGATGATTTCAGAAAAAGCTGGAAAGATCTGCATGAACTGATGCAGAGCAAAATTAGCAGAACCAGGAGAACATTGTATATAGTAACAGCAATATCGTACAATGATCAACTATGAAAACTTGGCTGCTCTCAACAATGGTCTGGGACAATACTGAAAGACTTATGATGAGGAATGCTATCCACTACCAGAGAAAGACCTCGGATGGATGCAGATCAAAGCATACTATCTTTAACACCAGTGTATTTACAGTTTTATTTGGGGCTTTAGTTTTGTATGAGTACACTCTTACAGTAATGACCAATATGGCAATGTGGTTCTACATGATAATAAAAATAAAATTAAAAAAAGAAGACTGAGAAAATGGGAATGGAACAGGTTTTTCAGATCTTAATGTGACAAACAAAAGACTTTATAGTTTATCTTAGAAATGACAGAGAGCCACTGTAATTTATTGAGTAAGAAGAAGACATACTTGGTTAGACTGATTCTTTAAGAAAACAAATCACTTTGATTATATAGAGAATGTATTGAAATAGAGAGACTTGAGTTGAGGGAATCCAATTAGGAGATTATTAAAAATAGCCCAATTGAGGGGTGATAAGAGGGTCTGAACTTTGGTTGTGGCTAAGTGAATAGACAGGAGGAAAAACATCCAGAAGATGTTGTGAAGCTAGCAAAGGCAAGATTGTGCAAAAGATGGATACATGGGGTGACAGATTGAGGTGTTGAGAATGAAGGTTGAAAACCTGTGTGACTTGGATGATCCTGGGTGCTCTTGACAATAATTGGGACATTCAGAAGTTTGGGTTTGTGGGACAAGTTAGGAAATTCTGCCTTGAATCAGTTGAGTTTTGAGAAACCTATTGGATATCTGATTTAAAATATGTAATAAGCAATTTTTTATATGTGACTGCTGCTCAGTGGAATGATTAGAACTAGATTTATAGACTTAGGAAACATATGTCTAGCAATAATAATTGAACTTATAGAAGCTGACAAAATTAACAAGCAATATACTGGAGAAGATAGAGGTCTGAAATAGAACCTTAGGAGATACCCATAGTGAATATCAATTGGCAAGGATTTATTACACACTTTTTATGTGCCAGACACTTTGCTAAGTGCTGGGGATACAAAGAAATTCAAAAACAGTCCTTGCTCTTAATGTTAATGTGAGAAACAACATGGAAATGACTTTATACAAATCAGATTTCTACAATATAAATTATAGATCTGAGAGGGAAGGCACTAGAATTAAGAAGGAATAAGGAAAAATTTCTTGAGGAAGGGAGCCGTTTTGGTAGAATTTAAAGGAGACTGAGGAAGCCAAGAGGTGGGATGAAGAGGGAGTGTTCCAGGCATGAGAAATAAAAAAAATCCAGGAGTTCCGAGATGGAGTGTCTTCTGAGTGAAGCCATGAAGAGGCTTAGGTTAGTGTATCATAGATTAAACAAAGAGGAGTAAAGAGAACACAAATTTAGTAAAGGCACAAGCATGACTTGAATGAAGATTCAGCAAAGTAGGCAGAGCAAGTATTCAGACAAGTATGGAGAGAACCTGGAGAGAGCAATGACATGAAAACCCAGTCATTGTGCTATTTAAAGCTTTCACCATCTTTTTTTATTCTATTTTTTGGTCTATTTCAGTTCCTTCTTAAATTTACATTGCCTTAAATTTCTTTCCATTCTAATACATACTTCATAATATCAAAGTAATTTTTAAGCCAAACTCTCACCATACTCCTTCCTTCCCAGGTCTCATACTCAATAAACTCAAGTCACTCTATTACTCTTAGGGTAAAATATAAAGTCCTTTACTCTTTTAAGAGAGTATCCAGGAAAAGAAGGTAGCCAACAGTGTCAAATATTCCAAAGAGGTCAAGAAGATGAAGTTTGAAAGAAGGCCACATTAGAGACCACTAGGAAGGTCACAGAGGGGAGTTTTCAGTCAAATGATGATTCCAGAAGCCTGATTGCAGAAGCTTTATAAGAGAGAGGAATATAAGTGAAATTATCAAATATAGATGGCTTTTCCAGAGATTCAGTTGACAATAGAAAAGTGTCTTTATAAGCTTCCTTTTCATTTCTCACATTTTTTTAGATTTAAATATTTTATTTTTTTAGAAACATTTTCCATGGTTACATGTTTCCTGTTTTTACATTCCCCTCCACCCCCCCCTTTAACCCTCCCCATATCCAACATGCATTTCCACTGGTTTTAACATGTGTGATCACTCAAGACTTATTTACGTATTATTAATATTTGCATTGGTGTGGTCCTTTAGTGTCTACATCCCCAAACATGTCCGCATCAACCCATGTGTTCAAGTGGTTGTTTTACTTCTATGTTTCCACTCCTACAGTTCTTCCTCTGATTGCGGGTAGTGTTCCTTTCCATAAATCCCTCAGAATTGTCCTGGGTCATTGCATTGCTGCTTGTACAGAAGTCCATTACATTCGATTTTACCACAGTGTATCAGTTTCTGTGTACAATGTTCTTCTGGCTCTGCTCCTTTCACTTTGCATCAATTCCTGGAGGTCTTTCCAGTTCACATGGAATTCTTCCAGTTTATCATTCCTTTCAGCACAATAGTATTCCATCACCAGCATACACCACAATTTGTTCAGCCATTCCCCAATTGAAGGGGATACCCTCATTTTCCAGTTTTCTTGCCACCACAAAAAGTGCGGCTATAAATATTTTTGTATAAGTCTGTTTATCTATGATCTCTTTGGGGTACAAACCCAGCAATGCTATTATTTAAATCAAGGATACCCTTAATATTATGTATAGAGCATTCTCTAAAAGTATTTTCTTGAAATGAGAAAGTAGATAGGTCAATATTTTGTTTCATCTTTCAAATTTTGGGTGGGGCAGAAGGAGTGCTCCTGCCAGCTTCCTTCTTGTATTCAATTAAAATTGCCCCTTATCTCACCTATCTTGAAAATTCATCCCTAAAGTCTTTTGAAACTACATAATTTTCAGTGCAGTTTTCCTCTGGATTATATTAGGTCAGACCACAGACATTTCACATAGTTTCATCATTTTACACGTTCTTTCTACTTCCCCTTTTTTGAAAGGACATCAAGTATTGAGATAATAGAATCCACATATTCAGGCTCCAGTATCCATGATGAGAAATGATTGCTATAGCAATACTACTGAGTCTGGTCCATTTTAAAATAATATTGCCCTCCTTTAAGTTTCATCTATAAATTTCCTCAAGATTCATTCATTCAAATTTAATATTAGGAAAACCATTCACATAATTGACCATATCAATAATCAAACCAATAGAAATCACATGATTATCTCAATAGAATCAGAAAAAGCCTTTGATAAAATACTACACCCATTCCTGTCTAAAACACTAGAAAGTATAGGAATAGAAAGTTCCTCCCCCAAAATCATAAACAGTATATATCTAAAACCATCAGCAAGTATCATCTGTAATGGGGAAAATAAGAAGCCTTCCCAATAAGATCAGGAGTGAATCAAGGAAGCTCATTATAACCTCTATTATTTAATATTGTACTAGAAATGCCAGCAGTAGCTATTAGAGAAGAAAAATAAATTGAAGGGATCAAAGTAGGCAATGAGGAAACTAAACTATTATTCTCTGCAGATGATATGATGGTCTATTTAAAGAATCCTAGGCACGGACAGCTGGGTGGCTCAGTGGATTGAGAGCCAGCCCTAGAGACTGGAGGTTTTAGGTTCAAATCTGGCATCAGACAATTCCTAGGTGTGTGACCCTGGGCAAGTCACTTAACCCCCATTGCCTAGCCCTTACCACTCTTCTGCCTTGGAACCAATACAGTATTGACTCCAAGACGGAAGGTAAGGGTTTTTAAAAAAAAAGCATCCTAGAAAATCAACTGAAAGGCTACTAGAAATAATTAACAACTTTAGCAAAGTTGTAGAGTACAAGATAAACCCTCATAAACCATAAGCGTTTTCATATATTTCCAACAAAACTCAGCAGCAGGAGTTAGAAAGGGATACTCCATTTAAAATCACTCTAGACCAGTGATGGGCAAACTACTGCCTGTGGGCCAGATGTGGCCCCCTGAAATGTTCTATCCAGCTGCAAACATTATTCCTAATCTGACGAATACAATGAGTAAGATACAATACAATGAAACTTCAAAAGATTCGCCTTAGAAACAGACTAACAGATTTAACATTTCCTTTCCTTTAACCCCCTCTTTAAAAAGTTTGTCTATCACTGTTCTAGACAATATAAAATATTTAGGAATCTATCTACCAAGACACAGGAATTATATGATCACAACTACAAAACACTTGTCACACAATTAAAACTGAATCTAAATAATTGAAAAAAACAACATTAATTGCTCAGGGGTCAGAAGAGCTAACATAATAAAAATAACAACCCTATCCAAATTAATTTACTTATTTAGTGCCATATCTATCAAACTACCAAATTTTTTTATAGAATTAGAAAAAATTACAACAAAATCCATCTGTATGAACAAAAGATCAAAAATATAAAGGGAAATAATGGAAAAAAATGTGAGGGTTGGGGGCATTGCAGTACCAGATCTTAAACTGTACTATAAAGCAGTGGTCATCAAACAATATGGTAGAACAGTGGATAAATGAATAGACTAGGGGTAACTGACTTTAGCAAAATAGTGTTCAATAAACCCAAAGACCCCAACTTTTGGAATAAGAACTCACTATTTGACAAAAACTACAGGGAAAAGTGGAAAAATATGGGAAAAATCAGGTCTAGATCAACATCTCACACCCTATACCAAGATAAATTCAAAATGGGTAAATGACGTAAATATATTTGCCCTTTGATCCAGCCATACCATTGCTGGGTTTGTGCCCCAAAGAGATAAAGAAAATACTTGTATAAAAATAGTCATAGTTGTGCTCTTTGTAGTGGCAAAAAACTGGAAAATGAGGGGGGGTGTCCCAAAATTGGGGAATGGCTGAAGAAATTGTGGTATCTGCTGGTGATCGAATACTATTGTGCTACAAGGAATGATGAACTGGAGGATTCCATGTGAACTGGAACAACCACCATGAACTGATGCAGAGCAAAAGGAGCAGAACCAGGGGAACCTTATACATAGAGACAGATACACTGTGGCACAATCGAATGTAATAGATTTTTCTACTACCAGCAGCAATGCAATGATCCAGGACAATCCAGAGGAATTTATGAGAAAAAAAAAACAGTATCCACATGCAGAGAAAGAACTTTGGTGGAGTAGAAATGCAGAAGAAAAACATATGATTGATCACGTGGTTCAATGGGGATATGATTGGGGTTTTGGCATTAAAAGTTCACTCTATAGCAAATAATAAGCAAATGGGTTTTGAACATTGATACATGTATAACCCATTGGAATTGCTTATCAGCTCCGGGAGTGGGAAAAGAAGAGGGGTAGGAAAATTAATGATTCATGTAACCATGGAAAAATATTATAAATAAATAAATTATAACAAAAAAGATTCATTCATCCAATTAACATTTATTAAACTCTATGCTATGCACTATGACAATTGGCTTACTTGCTTCTCATGGTAAGCTTTCTGCAAGACATTTTTCACTCCTCTCCTTACTTTTACTCTTTCATACATTAATTTTGCTTATAATCCTACTGTAATGTCACACAATATATTTTATAATAATAATTCCTCACATTCTTATATTTCTTTTTAGGTTTTCAAAATGCTTGCTTCTCAATAATCTTGAGAAGTAAACACTATATATAATGTATTTTTAAATGATAAAACTAAAACCCAAAAGGTTTAAGACTTGCCCATTGCCTCAGAAGTATAAGTAGATGATACTTGCCAGAGAACACATATTATAAAACTTAAGTTAAGACAGGAAGTTCAAAATCGACTGCATTATTAACCAGAGAAAACACAGCTGCATGACCTGCTGTCTACTTTTCAAAGACTGCCACCCTAAATATCCAATCAACTGTTTATCATCTCTGGTAATAGAGGGCAACAGCATGGGGTATTACACCCACAAATGCTGGTTAATGTTTCTGGCAGAAAAAAAAATTAGCCAATTCACTCATTTCATTTCAGTTTATATCCATGTATATATGCTTTTTAAGTAATAGGTTTCTTCTTTGATCACAGGTTCAAAAATTATTTAAAAATAAAGTAAAATATTAAAGCTTAAATTTGTATTAAGATTTTCAGAAGAGCCTGAATGTTTTACATGGCACACTAGGAAAATGAGTTCATCCAGTATTTTCACATGTTCTGATAAAGGTAAAATGTGTTGGAAAATGCAATAATATTGAAATAAGGAAACATCAAGAGATAATTCATTAATTTGCTTATTGTTCTTACAGCAGCCAGCACTAGAATTTCAAATGGTGATAGGTGTTTCCTTATAGATGTTCATCCTGTCCATAAGTAAGTGATTCATTTCAAGAAGGTTAGCTTTGATTATTTATCAACTTGGTTTCATCCCTCAAAGAATAAGATAATAATCATTTTAATATAAGCAGGTAAATTCCATGGGTAAAATTTGTATGATGTTCAAGTCAAAATTTAGTCTTCATGAAAAATAATTAAGTCTTCGATCTTTGGGGATTAGAACATGAGAAATAAGTCTTTTTCTTAGAGCAGTTATATTCCTGAAAATTATCAAACTGTTCTAAAGTTCTTACATGTAGGTCACAAGAAACATTATTGAGAAGAATATACTATTTTATTTGCTATTATGCTTTGCTCTCTTTCACGCAGGAGCTCAAATTGTGTTACCTATATTATTTCATTAATCCCCACTCCACTTTTGTAAAATAATAAGAATTAGGTATTTTGATGTCTCTATAAAAAAGAATTATTTAAATTTGCAGACAGAGTGATTGAAACAAGGAGAGGTTAAGTAACTTGCCCAGGGTCACACAGCATGTCAAGTCATGATCCAACTCTTTTTTCCAATCTAATTTCTGGGTTTTCTCTGTTGAGTTATACTACCCTCTGACAACCCTTTTAAAAGGCAATGCATCACATATCACACAACACCACCACCCCTACAAGTCAGGGTCAAATTCTGTTTAATGACATGGGGTCAAGCCTTTTGCTAAAGAGCTCTTGAATCAACAAGGAAGATATCACATTCCTGCTTTGTACAAGGTCTTCTCCATGTAAATGAACTGTCAAAATAATTCCATAATTCACTATTTCCTACTTATGCAACCAGTCTTCCTTAATGCAAAAATACTAACATTGATAAGTAGGGGCAATGGGCTTCTATATTCTCAATAGGAAAAAATGATTTCCACCCTTAATGCTGGTCAAATCAGAATGCTCTCTGACTCAGAGGTTAAGGCTTTCAATGAAATAGGGGGGAAAAGCCTAAGTTATTCTCATTGTCTAAATCAATTTTAACTTAAATTCCAGCATTACATTGAACATCTGGATAGAGAGTGTCACTTTCAAGCCCTCTGGCTGAAGCCCTCTAGCCTGAGGAATGCCATTTGTAAGCCAACATTTCCTTATGCAAGACATTTCACAGTCAATGTTTTTGGGAAAGTGTTCCATTCCCCCATCATTTCTAATAAAACAAAATACGTCTTTAGCCATCACCACAACAGAGAAAATAAAGGATAAATACACTTGTCAGCTATTTTCCCTTCTTTTCTAGGACAAATGATAAGATGCTCGATTGGGAGCAAATAAAACAGATGAGAACTCATACACATCACACACACATGCATACAAAATTTTGGCTCACTACTTTCAAGGTTAATAAGGCAATACTTTTTAGCGTTCTGCCTGCCTCTATCTAGGTGAAATATAATGGTGACCAGTTCCTTCACAGGAAGCTTGTTTCTTAGCAATGTGCCTCAACAGGAGATCTTCCAGAGATCTCCAGTTCTGCTTCTAGTGATCTTCCTTGAGTAATTAATTCTGTTTCTTGAAAATATATTGCTTGGTCCCTGTTATATTGTCATACTTTCATCAAGAACTCCTGGAGAGTAACAGAGAATGATACATAAGATGTAGGAGCATCCTTTCAAAGACAAATTTCTCTGCTTGTTTAATTTTTTTATTGAAATTAGAAAATAACAGCCTCCCACAAAGCCTTCCCAGTGTCTGTGTTCAAGATCAAGCTGTTAGAATTAGTAGACAATTACAGGAAAAAGAAGTAGAATCTTCCCCTCCTCTGCTACACAAAGACACAGCAAAACCACGAACCTCAGTTATCGGGTAGCCTCATGTTTTAGCCAGCCAGGTGGATGTAATGCATTTTTGAAGCATATATTTTTAGGACTTGGCAAACCTGATATGAGTGATAAGTAAATTTTAACAAAATCTTGAAATATGAAGTCTCCAAAGGAAATACTAACTGACCTTGAAGTCTGACATCACAGGGATGCAATGCAACCCAAGTGGAATGCCTGTGGTTATCAATAAAACAACAAAAAGATAAAACACGGTCATATGCCTAATTTTTCCATGATAAAAAATAGAAATAGATTTTAACTGATATTCCTCTAAAATATTCTTGATTTCTTTATTTTCTTCTTTTCCTATCATTAAATTACCTAGAATGACTGGTGTTTAGTTGTGTCTGACTCTTTGTAACCCAATTTGGGGTTTTCTTGGCAAAGATACTGGAGAGGTTTTCCATTTCCTCTCCAGCTTATTTTTACCAATGAGGAATTGAGGCTGACAGAGGTAAATGACATGCCTAGGGTCAGGTAGTAAGTGAAGTTGCATCTGAACTCTGGTTTTCCTTATTCCCAGTCTCAGCACCCTATCCATCCTATCCACTATCTACTTGGCTGCCCATTAATTACCTTAAAGTAAGTGCTAATATTGGGAATTAGGCTTTATTGCTATTGTTTTTCATTCTATCTTCAATTTAGTAATTGAATTAAGCACAAGTATTCTACCATGTTAATTTTCTTTTAATAAACTGAAATGACTTCCCAGAGTGGGTTTAGACAACTACTAACTGCTTAGAAATGAACTCTAGTTTGTTGGTTATTCAAAATTCCAGCTTTTCATTTTGCTTCTGCCCTCTACTTTCATGTCATTCTTTTGGGTATATAGTTTTGGGACTAGAAATTCCTACCTTAAAAAACAAGGTGGGGAGAAGTAAGGAAATATGAAACTGAAATTTATTGTTTTTAATTTAGTCATCAGTTTAATTTAATACCACTTGGACATCACTCTAACAACAAATTACCTTCTTACTGAATTAAACTTGTATTATTTTCTGTGTTCTATAATTTTTAAACAATATTTGTGTTGATTTATAAATTTAAATATGTGTCTATATTTCAACTAATGTTTTTGATGGAAATTTTAATAAATATACAGATTAATGTTTAATTTTCATAATCTTTTGTATTTATGTATATCCAGAGGCAAACATATAAATCTAGGAGACTGTTCCTAGGTTAAGGGTCTAGATTTGGGGAGAAGAAAATAATGCACAACTTGATAGACTCCATATTCAGTTTATCTGAGGGAAAGTGAGAAGCCACAAATCAACAAATGTTTTTAAGTATCTATTTTGTGCCAGAAACCATGCTAGGTTTTGGAGATATAACGATTAAAAATAATAATTCCTTCATTCAAGGGGTTTATAGTCTATCAGGGAAGTTAATATGAAGATACATACATATATGTATAATAAATTAATATAGAAAATGCAAATAAATATATAATTAATCTTTTTAAAACAGAAAATCAAAATGTGGGCTACCTTATAAACTCACTTCTGGATTTTCAACTCCATGTAAATATTTCCTATCACCTGAGATGTCACTTCTGGGTTATATTCTCCTAATAATTCCTTATCCATCAGGAGTCTATCTCTTCAGTTTGACACACACTAAACTTCCAGTGAGGGAAATCCTTCTACCAGTGTAGATCATTAACTGCTCTCTCAATTATTGCCTTAGGGAGTTGCAAAGGGATAATAAGAGGTTTGATGACTTCTTCAACATCACATAAACAATATATATCAAAATGGATTTAATACATTTCTTCCTGCCTGAGAAGTTAGCTCACTATTGACTATACCCTACTCTCTCATAGAATACTTGTACATTTGAGAGAGTTCATGACAAATTATTCTCCTATTTCCTAAGAGGGATGGATGTAGCACATTTCAAAATTTCATTGTCTTCCATTTCTTCCACCCGAAGGATAAGATCATTTTAATGATCTGTTTAAACACTAACATAAAGGTAATGGATCTCAATTAAGAGACTCTATAAAGTCATTCTCAAACAGGAGCACTTGGAGGAGCTCACAGACAAAAACTACTTCCATTTGGTTGTATTATATATACTAATGCCATAAAAAATTTAAAAAAATTGAATTTGAAACAGGACTTACTTTGTGGAGTAATTAGTTGTACAGAAATGGATTCTATTCTCAAATGAAAGAGTTAATATATTCAAAGAAAAATGCAAATTTTTATAACAAAAAACAGAAAACTACTTCAGCAAACCTTCTTCAACCTGTTTTATTCATTTAGTCAATAACTTTTATTAATTACCTGCTAAGAGACAGAAACTGTGTAAAGACCAGAGATAAAATTTGGCAAAAGAAAGTTCTTGACCTAAACGTGCTCATGCTATACTTATGAATCATGATATAACAATCTTAGGTTTGTCATGCATTTATTTATACTAATATATCATTTAAGCAATTTAAAAATAATGTGAATATGGGCATGGGAGATATCTTGAAAGAGAAAGATTTTAAAGTTATATTTTTCTCTACTGAATCAAAAGCTTTAAAGAGAGTGACCAAACAATACACACAGAAAAAAAAATGGACAAAAACTGTTCACTGTCCAAAAGGTGATATATTGTTTCATAGATGCTCTGTTGATATGTCTCAAGAAAGCATATATCTCATGAAGACAATTCAATACAACAGTGAATGAGGTCCAAAATTAAAAGGGAGGAAAAATTATTGCATTTGAGAAATTATATAGTGATTTTTAAAATTAATTTTTAAAATTTCTATAAATAAAATATATTTTCTCTTGTCCCTTTGAATGCAAAAAAGGAAAAGAAAACCATTATAACAGATATGTTTAATCAAACAAAACAATCTACAGCATTGGCCATCTCAAGAAAAAATATTAAGATGCCTGCCTGTTCTCTCAGCTTATCAATATTCTCAGAAAGGATAAAGATTGTACACCTCATCATCAGTGCCCTGGAATTATGACTGGTCGTTGCACTGTTTCTAGTTCTCAAGTTTTTGGAAATAGTTTTTCTTTAAAATATTATTGTATAAATTGTTCTTTTGCTTTTGTCCACACTGAATCAGTTCATGCAGTTGGTTTCAGGTTTCCTATAAACCAATCTCTTCATCATTTGTTACCCCTCAATAATATTCCATCACATTTATTGATGAGTACCTTGTCAGTTTCCAGTTTTTCATCACCACAAAACGAGATGCTATAAACGTGTGCAGCTTTCAATGACCTCCACTCCTTTCCATTTTCAAAAAATAATTCTTTTAAAACAACAACCACCTTACCTTCCACCTTAGAATCAATACTGCATATTGGTTCCAAGGCAAAAGGATAATAAAGGCTGGGCAATGGGGTTAATTGAATTGCCCAAGGTCACATGGCTAGGAAGTGTCTGAAACCAGATTTGAACTCAGGACCTCCTGACATTTGGCCTGGCTCTCAAATCACTGACCCATCTAGCTGTCCCCCAAACATAATATACTTCTGATAATTCCATATGACTACAAACTATGGATTCCACAATCTCTGGAAAATCAAATTTTCATGTCACTCATAGGATAGTGGGGAGATGCAAAATGGGTATAAATATGTTGTAAGATATTTCTAATGAAGAACTCCCTCTTTTTTTCTGTCTCTTGAAATTCCTGGATTCTCTTCCAAGATCAAGATCATGATCTACAGTAGGTCTTACCTGTTCTTCACTCCCATCTAACCACTAGCTCCTAGGACTTATTACCTTCTCTTGTAAGGTTACCTTGTGTCTCCTTTTATGGATTTTGCCTACATTTATAAAGTAACTTTTATTACATAGTAGAATGTTAGCTCTTTGAAACAGAAAATGTTTTACTTTTGTATTGCTAGCAGAAGTACCTGGCACAAAGTGGCCACTTATTAAGTGCTTGTTGGGGAGTAGCTAGGTGGCTTAGTGGAGAGAAAGCCACACCTGGAGATGGGAGATTCTGGGTTCAAATTTGACCTCAGATAAATTATTTCCTAGCTGTGTGAGCCTGGACAAGTCACTTAATCCAATTTTTCTAAGTCTTACCATTCATTTGCCTTGGAACCAATATCTGGTATTGATTCTGAAGCAGAAGGTAAGGGTTTTTATTTTTATTTATTTTATGTATTAATTTTTTTATTTTTCAGAATATTTTCCTTGGTTATATGATTCATGGTCCCCCCTCCAATTGTCCCCCACCCTCCCTGTAGCCGAAGCACAATTCCACTGGCTTTTACATGTTATATTGATCAAGACCTAATTCCATGTTATTGATAGTTGCACTGAGGTGGTCATTTAGAATATACATCCCAAATCATATCCCCATCAGCCCATGTGTTCAAGCAGTTGTTTTTTTTTCTGTGTTTCTACTCCCACAATTCTTCCTCTGAATGTGGATAGTATTAGGTAAGGGTTTTTTAAATAAATAAATGTTTGTTGAGAAAATATTTTATACAAAAAATATATGAAGAAAAATGGGGAGAGAGTGGAGGTCATTGAAAGCCCCACACATTTATAGCACTCATTTTGTGGTGATGAACAGAAGACCAATCAGTCATGTAGAAAGAGAAAGGAATAAGAGACAGACATTCAAAGCAATACATGATAACTAAGGTAGAACAATGGCACTCCTGATTCTAATGATCCTGGAGTCAAGAAGATCTCAGTTCAAATTGAGCCTTAGAAATTTACTACCCAGGTGGAATTATGTAAGTAATTTAGCTCCTGTTTTCCTCAGTTTCCTTAAAGGAAAATTGGGATAAAAATAGCACCTATCTCCAAAAGATATTGGGAGAATGAAATGAAATATTATATATAAAGTATACCTGGTACATAGTAGGTACTTAATAGATATTTGTTTTCTATTGATATATAAATATTGTTGCAATAGAAAGAGAAATTCCTAGATTGTTATTTGAATCTTTTATGTTATATTTATGGATAGATAAGAGTCACAGATAATTAAAAAGTGCATATGAATTATGATCTGTACTATTGAAGCAAATAACACATCAATGAGATCATGGATTGTTTGCAGTTTTGAGATAGAGGTCTACGGAGAAAAAATAGAAATAGAAGTGTGTGATAATATACCTGGCAATTATTGTTATGCATGTATGGCTTGAACTCTAAACTTCTCCTTTCTTTTCCCCTCCCTGCCACATACCATTACATTTTCTACTGGGAACTGTATATACGAAACAATAAAGCTTTTAATTAGTGCAGAATGAACAAGTTAATCACAACAGAATACCTCCCACAGATAAAGTTGTTAAATCTCCCACAGATCCCCATGCTGCCCAGTCTGCGAGGTACCAACTTCCAGACAATTTTCCTTAAATCCCAACAGAATAATGTTCTCAACTCAATCTCCCAGCAAGAGGCTATGATTCAATATAATTCCATTTTTCCTCTCCAGCTGCCATTGTTCTCCACTTCAAATGTGAAATTTATTGCTTCTCCCCAGAGATGATATCTTCTCATGCTGGGCTTCCCCTCCACCGAACTACCTACATCTGCCAGACTTATCATTACCTCTTGCTCCTTCCTTAAGTAGTGCTATCTTTCTTTTATGATACTACCCTTCTCAAACATGCCTAGGACTAATCATCATATTTTTTAGTTCTTCGTTTAATCCAAACACTGTCTTGATTGATGAAGAAGAGAACCTACTCTATCATTTCTGAAAAGCTTTCCATATTGGTAGTCAGCCAGAGGTGTTAATCTTTTGGCATGGTCTTTGAGAGCTTGTGGTAATCTGCATGGTAAGGTGAGATAATATATTAGGAATTTGGGGAAGAGGACCACCTGAAATCTATCTCAAAACTTATGTAATATAAAAAATCTTGGAAAAATATCTAATGGCAAATAGAGCAAAAAATTCAACAAGAGAAGAAGTCCTGGTCTGTAATAATGAAATGCATATTTATTTAAAAGATATCATGTATTTATCATGCACCTATAATTATGCCATATATAGTAGGAACTTATTTTTTTTAAGCCCTTACCTTCCGTCTTGGCAGAAGTGTGGTAAGGGATAGACAATGGGGGTCAAATGACTTGCTCAGGGTCACACAGCTAGGAAGTGTCTGAGGCCAGATTTGAACCTAGGACCTCCTGTCTCTAGGTCTGACTCTTAATCCACTGAGCCGCCCAGCTGCCCCACCATAGTAGGAACTTAATACTTACATGACAGAAAGAAAGAATGAATGAATGAATGTATGAATGAATGAATGAACGAACGAATGAATGAATGAATTTGAATAGAACTTCCTGTAGTAGGTACTGCAAATCTCAATTTTATGGATATGGTATCTACTCTCAAGAGACAGGGTGAAAATATACCCAAAATATCAAACCCATGTATTGAAGGAAAGTGCAAATTAAATCACTAAGAAAGAATTATGCAAAGTTAAAACAAAGGGATTGATGTATCCTAGCTGTCTATGCCTTGTCAAACAACCAGATGGAATCTCAGAAAGCCCATCACTCATTTGGCTGTCTTATCTACATAAAATCAAACACCAGAATATTTGGAAACATCCATGAGTGATGGAATTTCTCCCTTCTTATCCAGATGTTTTGTGCCTCCTAGCCACCTGCTTTTATAACCTATATTACTACTGTTTTATAATTGGCACTTACTGCAGAAATACAGCCCTCCTTTATCAGTTTGCAGCCTTTAAAAGGAACCATATATTTTGACTGCCTTTGTATTATATGAATGAAAGTAGAATTTCATTGAAAACTACCATGATATTCATTCCTTTTGATTTTCAATTTGTAAATGAAGTCCACATTTTTAACTCTCTCAATTTTAGTTGTTCCATTTCAATATAGTTCAATGTGATAACATATTTATTTTATTCTTCTTCAGAATAATTACCATTTTCAAGCAACTATTAGAATAACCTTATTTTTGAGACTGTCATTATTAGTGACATACATATGAAAAAAAGCATTTTCAATGAACCTGAAAAGCCACAAGCAGGAAACATCTATTTTTGAAGTTTTTTTTTTTCCATCTTTTCCCCTTCTCTCTTAACTTTATAAAAAATTCTCTCTTGACTGGTCTCTCCTCTGGGCCAATATAAAATCTTCAAATTCTGTTGAATTCTGCTGCTGTCTTTCTCACCAAGAGTAAGATCAGAAAAACTCTAACATGAATTGAGTAATTTACATTAACTCCCCATCAAATTTCACTCACATAGTAAGGGTTATTGTTTACAATAAAAGTTTGCTCTAGTCCATCTCTGGGCTATCTTATGGCTTTCCTCAGTAATTATCTATGCAAGAGTAATATTTTCTTTCCTTCTCTTCACCTCTGCTTTTTCCCCTTCTCACCTCTGCTTCTTGCCCTTCTCTCTTGCCCTTCCCTTGCCCTTCCCTTCCCTTCCCTTCCCTTCCCTTCCCTTCCCTTTCCTTTCCTTTCCTTTCCTTTCCTTTCCTTTCCTTTCCTTTCCTTTCCTTTCCCATTTCCTTTCCCATTTCCCTTTCCTTTTTTTCTCTCCTCTCATCTCCTCTATATATTTAAAATAACAGACACATATAGAAGTGATCAGAGGAGTATTTGTACCTAAGCCTGTTTATGTGGTTCTCTGCCAATCCATGCTGTTTAGGGGAAAACTTTGAAAGTTTCAATGGTATATTAGCATGTTTAATAGAGCGCTAGATTTGGCCAAAGGATAGTCTGTATTCAAATTCATCCTGAACTCTACTGTGGGCACACTATTTAACCTCTATGATCCTTGGGCAATTCTCATTGATTTCTCTACAATTTCATAGAGGGATGGGAATCTACAATGCAAGAGAGTTCCTCATATTGGTAAAATGTTGAGTATTTATAAGCCTGTGAGTTTGTATATTCCTAAACAAAAGGTAACAAATAAAGTATTTAACATATCCAAGCTGTGGAGTAAATATTTCTCCAAGAACTGTCCAAAGATCTTAGGTGAAAGATAGTATATAGATTTAGACATTTGAATGAATTACAACAGTTTAAAGCACAAAGTAACCAGATGACCATTTCCAATATATTTTAAGAGTCACAAGTTTAAAGCAAATTGTAAGCTTATAAGTACACTCTTTCATTTGTTTTTGCACAATCCTATTGTAACATAGTATGTAGTGTGTTTCTTTTGCAAGTCAGACATATGAGCTTCAATTTATAAATATTTTTCTTTAGAACTTAAATCACTGAGATAAAAAAAATCACAAAGGAAATGTACAAAACCACTTTCTCCCAACAGAGTTACCCCCCAAAACACATCTTGAAACATTGGACTACAGAAAACATTTGCATTTTGTAAGTTGCATTATTTATAGACATAGAGCTGCAACCTCTCATCCCCATCTAGGAGTTTATTTTAAATCTATAAGATTTACAAAACAAAAGTAAGAGAAACATGTGTTGAGCCATAAATAAATACTGCAAGTGAGCTTCTGTATTCTTTTACCCTTATACTATTTTCATCATTTTTGACACCAAGACGTTCTGCAGGGAGCAGGAAAAGCATATCTTGATGTAACTAGTTAAGCAGCGGTTGAAAAGCCACTCACAAAAAACAGGGAAATGGTTTTGATTTTCATTCTGCTTAAGGTCACTTCTAGGTCCCATTTAACACAGATTCTATTTTCCTGTATTTTAATAAAAAATCTGTAGAGGAAATTTAAGTAACAGCTGTGGAAAGAATTTGATCTAAAAGAGCACAAGCAAGTGTCACTTTAGCACTAATCTTCTGGTGATGAGTAAGCAAATGGATGAAGAAAGAAGCCCTCCTTCAAGAGCAGAAGGCAAAAAAAAGTCTGTATTGCAGAACTTGTGGGATGGGTAAGGAAGAGTTGAAGATGGTGACCTTGAAATTGAAAAGAAGACCAAGAACAGTATATTAGCTACCCTTGAAAGTGAATTCTTTTGAAAGGTATAGTCTAGCTTGAGAATGATGGTCTATCTGGCTTATAGGTTGAAGTTTATTGCAACTATTAGAACAAGAATCAAAATATCATTCACCATCATGTCATCAAACCAAAGAAACAACTTTAGGTAGGTTAGAATGGAGGAAGTAGGAGTTGAATTGTAATTCTGACATATTTATTGTTACCCTGAACAAGTCTTTTAATATTATTTGCCTCAGGGGGCAGCAAGGAAGCCCAGTGAGTAGGGAGCCAGGTATTGACACAGGAAGTCCTGTGTTCATATCTGGCCTCAGATGCTTCCTAGTTGTGGGACCCTGGTCAAGTCACTTAACACTCATTTCCTAGCCCTTACCACTCTTCTGCCTTAGAATTAGTACATGGTATTAATTTTGGGATGGAAGGTAAATTTTCTTTAAAACAAAACATATCTTTATTTGCCTCAATTTCCTTTAAAATTGAGATAATGATAGCATTTACCACCAAAGATTGCTGTGATGATAAAATGAAATGTTTTTAAAGTAATTTGTGAACTTTAAAATACTTAATAAAACCTAACAATTATTATTATTAATTANGTTAGAATGGAGGAAGTAGGAGTTGAATTGTAATTCTGACATATTTATTGTTACCCTGAACAAGTCTTTTAATATTATTTGCCTCAGGGGGCAGCAAGGAAGCCCAGTGAGTAGGGAGCCAGGTATTGACACAGGAAGTCCTGTGTTCATATCTGGCCTCAGATGCTTCCTAGTTGTGGGACCCTGGTCAAGTCACTTAACACTCATTTCCTAGCCCTTACCACTCTTCTGCCTTAGAATTAGTACATGGTATTAATTTTGGGATGGAAGGTAAATTTTCTTTAAAACAAAACATATCTTTATTTGCCTCAATTTCCTTTAAAATTGAGATAATGATAGCATTTACCACCAAAGATTGCTGTGATGATAAAATGAAATGTTTTTAAAGTAATTTGTGAACTTTAAAATACTTAATAAATCCTAACAATTATTATTATTAATTATTATAATATATAAGTTTTATATATTATATAAATAGCTATTAGTATTAATAACTATTAATTGTCTATAAATCACTAGTCATTTATAAATTACCTATAAATCACTTATCTTTGCTAAGAAAACCCCAAATGTGGTCTCAAAGAATTGAAAATGACTGAAAAACAACTGACTGATAATGTATCAACTAACAATCATTTTTTAATTGATTATTTTTCAAGCTCTATGCTGGATGTTGGGGTTGATTGTTTAAATTCTTCTTTCTTGGTGTAAAGGTACTCAAAAAGAAAGTATAACTTCCATGAGGAAACAAAATGAATACATATAGGGAGACAGAGAGATAGGGTCTGGACCTATAATTTCACTTATAGGGAACTTAGGGGCAAGGGAAATTCATCTCCCAAATGAAGGTTGGCACTTACTTCTCAGTTTATAGTCTTAATAAATTATCTAGAGTCCCACAAATTTAAATGACTTTCCCAGAGTGTTTTCACTTCTTTTTTAACTGCTGTGTGTCAATGACAAGACTTTGACTTCTATTTTCCTGCTTAGATATCAGCTCTCTACTCCCAGTGTCATAATTCCTCTTGTATTAATAGTATTATGCAAAGAATAAATGAAAGGCAGTTGGAAGTCGAGATAGACACCTTTCCAACAGAACATTATCCTTGAATTAGGGATTCCAAGAAGTACAGGTGATGAAGAAGTGCATTCCAGGCATGAGAGAATGGAATTCAGTGTCAACTTCAGGCCTGAAACTGTGCAAGACTGCTCTTAATATGATAACATCCTATCGGGGAGACAATACATACAAACATATCATAAGTATATATAAAAATATAAATATAAATAAGTATATCTAAAATACAAGCAAACTAAATATTTTGTGTCATTCAGTCATTTTCCAGTTGTATCTAATTCTTCATGACCCTATTTGGGGTTTTCTTGACCAGAAATACTGGAATGGTTGACCATTTCCTTCTTCAACTCATTATGAAGATGAGGAAACCTGAAGCAAACAGGGTGAAGTGACTTGCCCAGTGTTACAGAGTTAGTAAATGTCTGAAATCAGATTTGAACTCAGAAAAACTCATCTTCCTGACTCCAGATCTGGCTCCCAATCCACTATGTCACTAAATTGCTCCAAACTAAATATAGTTATCTCCAAAGGCTCTGCTATAACACGGATGGGGGAGGATAAAATTCCAAATCTAAACTGTGGTGAGTCCAACACACCAGATGTGAAAGACAGGAATAGGGAATCAGAGATGGAATAATCCTGAGAGATCTTGTAAGTCAATTTACTAATTTTACAGAAAAGGAAACTGAGACCTTGAGAAGCTAAGTGACTTGCTCATGCTCTCAAAGGTTGTAAAGGCCAGAAGCAGGAATCAGACCTAAGAACTCTGACTACAAATCCAGCACTCTTTACTTCCCCTTCTTTTAAGCACAGGGTTGACTAAACATTCCTTCATTTATTTAACAAGCATTTATTGAGTCCCTACTGTGTAGTGAAATGAGTAGTTAATTTCAGTCCCCTCTTAGGGAACAAGAATCATTATGGATCCGTGTTTTTCCATTGTTCACTGCCTTGTGACATACAGGCTAATCTGCCTGTAAAAATTAGAACACTTCAGCCAGGAAAGGAAATGTCTCAGAGGGCAGGGTCAGCATTTGTAAAGCCACAAATAAAAGGGACTGGGGGAACACAGGATTTTTAACAGATCCCAGTATAATGTATGTGATCAGTGCTAAGAAGCTTGAGAAGATGTGAGTTTAAGACAAATAAAGAGAAGATAAAAAAAAATAAAAAAGTTTCTTGGTCCTACCCTCTCCTAGTCCTCCTCCTATTAATCAAACAGGTTTTTTTTCCAGTTTCCTTCGCTAGATCTTCATTTATGCTGAATTCTGAAATATTGTAGATATACATCCTAAGGCTCCACTAACAACAACAGCAAAAACAACAACAAAATTTGGTACAGTTTGTATTCACTTAAATGTACATATTGTGTTCAGCAGAAGGAAGGTGACAGAACAGAGAATTAAAATTATTTTTGAACCAAAAAAACCTGGCCTTTCCTATAACTATTAAGTTGTTTTCAGTTGTGTTCATCCCTTTGCAATCCTGTTTAGTGTTTTCTTGAAAAAAGGTACTGGAGTAGTTTACCATTTCCTTTTTCGACTCAATTTACAGATGAGGAAACTGAGACAAACAGGATTAAGTATCTTGCTCAGGGTTTCACAGCTAGTGTGTCTAAGACTAGATTGAAATTGAGACCTTCCCAACTCAAGGCTCAGTATGCTATCCATGATGCCACATAGTTGCCCAAATTTAAAAGACAAAGAAGTGCATTGCTTATATTCTGACCATCTTTTGAGGTAAATAGTTTTATTATTTTCATTTCACAAATAAATAAACAGAAGTTCTCTCTATGGCAATATTTCACACAGGCTTAGTGCTTTAAGCTTTGCAAAATATTTTATACATTTTGTCATTTATTGGCTTGTGACCCTTGTTAGAAGGTTAAATTATTTGGCCATTTTAAAAAAGAGAATACTGAGGCTTAAAGTGGTTAACCAACTTGCTCAGTTTTACAAAGAAATTAAGTTAAATTTGGCTTGGATTTCTAGAATTGTAGGGGACCTTGATGGTCATCTCGAGTCCACTTTCCTGATATTTTACAGCTAAGGAAATTAAAGTTTCTGTCGGTTGTCAAGGTTACAAAGGTAATAAGCAACAAAGGTAGGATTTAAACCAATACTATTTGACTCCAAAACAAGCAGTCTTGGCACTATATATAGAACCAAATTCCCAGAATCCTACAAGTAGTAAATGCCAGGGACGGGATTCAAATTCAAGTCTTCTCCAGGACAAGCTTAGTGTTCTATCTACCATGCTGCCTGCTTCTATCAATAGATGTCAATATACTCTTAATAGATGCTTTGGCATTTTGTTGTCAGGTCCAAGCTTTTCTTTTAAAAACAATGTAGGAAAAGGTTCTAGATGGATTGTACCCAAAAGAAGTCCGTTCCCTTTTCTCTGTGACTTTTATATTCCTCCCAATGAAGAATGAGATAATATTTTGGACACTCCAGAGTCTTGCATTTTTAGACCATTATTGAAATGTGACTCAAGGAACTGAGTAACCTTCTCTCCAACATATTTATCTTAAAATATCACTCCATCAAATATATGAATATTGTTTTGGAAGGAGGATTTAATCTAGAGATGCTTGCGGCTTCTCCTAGCATTCCTTTCTGGGAATCATGAAACAGCGTGCTTGAACACACACACACACACACACACACACACACACACACACACACACACGCCAAAGCTTTGTAAATCACTGTTTCTCCTGTCAGCTGAGAAGTGACTATACACACTGCTGTTTGCCACAGGGGTCAGCGACCCAGGTATACCTGTCTAGTTTTCTGTGGTTTAATTGCCCACTGGATACAGACTTGAACCTGTTAGCACAAAGGTTGATCCAGACTTGATGAGATCATCCTTTCCCCTCCACATCATATTTCACTTAAGTGGTAGTCAACAGGCAGCCCTAATTGGCAGCCCAATCTGCAGTCTGTTGACTTGTAGCTAAATGCATATTGCCTAATTGTATAATTCGCATAACTTCATGCAAAATTCAAGGTATGGGTGCACTTCAAAATGATGGAATTGCTGAGGATAAATCAATGAGATTTTTATCTTGAAAAGTTCATTTATTCAATGGCCTGTTCCTTCATGGGTCAGTTAATTACTAGGTTTGGAAGTTAATTAGGTTAATGGATATATACCAAGTACTCTCACAGAGATGGAATCTGTTATTTTAAAGTTTCATGAACAGTGACTTCTGGGTGGTTGGTCCAAAGTTTCAGAATCTTTCTCCAGCAATTCATGTTCTATTAAATTCTAGGTGTTTTCAACCACCAAGGCTTAACATAATGCTGACACATTGTAGGTGCTTAATACATGCTTCTTTCCTCTCATCCTCCTCCCATCCATCCTCCCTTTTCTCTTTTGCAACTATAGCCAGTTTTATCCTTCTCCCACCATGAATACATGTAAGATAAAATTTCATGTTAACATAAATCCCTCTCCCCCTCCCAAGCACAACATTTTTTGGTTGAAAATACTAAGGCAGACAGTGGTTAAGTGACTTGCCCAGATTTCCTTGATTCCAGGACCAGCATTCTATCTGTTATGCCACCTAGCCATCTCATAAAAACAAACCATAAAGACTTTAAGGACATTTGGCATTCTACCCTCCTCCATTTGATCATTTTCAAGTTAAATAGCTTCTATTTCACCAATAATTCCTCCTTTGTCATGGTTTCCAGATATCGCTTCACCCTTTCTGCATACACTTTTCTTTGTCAGTCTCTATCTTAAAACAAGAAATCCAAAGCTTAATACAGTACTCCAAATGTAGTTCATGCAGTATTGTTACCTCTAGGCTTTCATTAATGCAGGCTAAATGTCCATCAACCTTTTCAGTATCCATGTCACACTGGTGATTTATGTTGATGTTAAAGTGTTTGTGTTTGATTTTTTTTTAAATGTGGACTGCTTCATTTCTAATTTAACTCTTTTCTGTTGAGGTCCTCATCATCCTTCCAGTAACTCAAATATTCATTCTTGGAAGAAATCTGGATTCTTCTCCTACCCTCATTCTTTATAATCAAGTAAATTGCCGAAGCTTCTCAATTTTACCTCCATAACATAGCTTTCTATACACAAGATCACCACACCAATTTAGCCACTCATCCCTCACTTCTAGTTTTGACTCCCTGCTTTCAGCCTCTCTTCTCGCCAAAGTACAGCTACCACACTGATATTCCTAAAGAACAGGTATGGCCGTGTGACTTAAATCTTCCTCATGTTCAAGAAGCTAAGAGGTTCCTCATTACTTCTTGAAAATTAAGGGTCCCTCTTCTATTATGATCTAACTTCTGGCAGAGTCTGGAAGCCCACACTCATTATCCTTGCTATTTGCAAGGCTATAAATGGAAAGCTTTGAGTTTGGGAGTTCTGAACTTAAAATGGGCTAAAGTTGATTGAATGTCCACACAAAGTTGACCACCAATATGGTGACCCTCTAAAAGCAGAGGGTTGTTAAGCTGTCTAAGGAGGATTCAACCAGCCCATATCAAATAACCTCCAGCCCTGATCATTCCTGGCATGAGATCCATTAATGTCCTTCCAATTCCAGGCTGGATGAGGTGGAGAGACCTAGTTTCAAAAAATCATAATAATAATCTGACTCTAGACTTTTTGGACTTATTTCATGTTACTTTCCCTCATTAATGCTGAATTCTTTATATATTTGCTTTTCCCAATACCACAGATTTTCTTTCTTGACTTCATTCCTTTGCACATGCTACCTCCCATGGCTGGGCTTTCTCTTTTCACCTTCATATCTCAGAAACCCTATCTTCCTTCAAGTTTCACCTTAAACTAGCATCTCCTCCATGAGGTCTCTCTTGATCCCTTTGTTAAAGCTCTTCCTTTATGCCAAGAATTTTTTGTTCTACTTTTTCAGGCATTTTCAATCATCTCTTTGTGACCTTATTTGGGGTTTTCTTGGCAAAGATACTGGACTGGCTTGCCATTTTCTCATTTTACAGATCAAGAAACTGAAGCAAATAGGTATAAGTGACTGCCTCAGGGTCACACAGCTAGTAAGTGTCTGAAGCCATATTTGAACTCAGGAAGATGATTCTTTCTGACTCTAGGCCCAGTCTCTACACAAAGAAATTACATTTTATTTACCTCTCTGTTTGCCTGGGCATAGTCTCTAATAGAATGTAAATTTCTAGGGGTAGAGGCACTGTCATTGTTTTTATGGTGATTTTTTTTCTCCTTAGATCTATAGCATTTACTACAGTATCTTGCAATATTAATTAAGTCAATGTAATAACTGTGTATTAAGTGGGTTCTATGTACCTGACCTATAAATTCCTTCAGAAGCTAAAATTCTAGTAGGGAGAAACATTACATAAATAAAAACTGAAAGGGGAAGAGGGGGAGATGTGATGGTATATAGGACAAAATATGTGTAGAAAAAGTCAAGGTGAATTAAGTGTTTGGTCTGGAGAGGAATAAAGATATGACTGACCTACATTCTCTTGATAAAGTGGAGGGTCTAAGAGGAACAAGCCAATCAAGGGAAGAGACCTCAGTGGGTATGTCTGTGCATGTGTATACATGTTTACTTCCAATATATGAAGTCCAAAAATGATGCTATCCTTCAGTCCAAAGAGATTTCTTAAGCATTGTAGAGAAAGTTTGGAAGAGAGAGTTAAGTGTGCAACCTACCGAAGGATGCACATAGTAGGCATTTAATACATAATTCTTGATTCAAAATTAATTGTTCCTAAGTTAATTCCCCCCAGTTGTGTACTGATGAAGTTGATTTTTTAAATGTCTTAGTCTGTTGTTTCCCAAATACTCCTTTTCTCCATTTAAAAAAAAATAAGGACAACAGAGTTTGTCTTTAGTAATCTATCATCCCTCTGGAGCCCCATGATTTCTCACAGATCACTGCCAGGGGGTTCTACAGTTACATCTGCAAGCACTACCTGTACCCTGGGATATGATTCTTCCCTGTGGGAAGAACTAAGCTCATTGAAAGCAGCTCAGTGCTTCCTTATTATCTCCTCACCTGCATTGAGTTTTAATTCCCTCTTAACCATGTTTGTTAACCATGTTTTATTTGCCAAATTAAACAATACAGTAGCTAACAGCTGGCTTCAAAATGACAAGCCCTCATTTTTAATTAGGTTCTAAATTCATTGTGTTTTCAATTCCTTTCTATTTATAAGAAGGAAAAGCATTTTTTGAGCACATGTAACCCTGCTACTTTGAATTCCCCAGGATAAATAACGGGATCACAAATAATATCAATGCCACTCTTATAAATGCAAACGTTTTCTATTGATAAGCAAGAAATAAAATTATATGAATCAATGAACAAAATTGCAATTGGCAGTTTCAGTGCTTTGAACAATGGTAAGTGATCCAGTTTTCTCAGAAAAAAAAAAGTTCCTCCCAGTTAATGACTCTGACACTGCTAGCAGTTTAGTGGTGGAGATGATTCTATCTACATATCAGAATTCTTTTCAGATCTAATCGAGGCCCATACACATCTATTTGCCCTTTTTTCTGAAATGGGAACTATCTTATTATTTGGTGACATTCATACATCTGTATCTGTAGCCCCCAAATAGTCTGTTAGGAGAGATTAAGTCTCTAAAAGCAAGCCCACATTACCTACAGACTAATCAATTAAAGGTTATTGATATGAATATAATTAATAGTCATTTAAGTACTGTCCCACTGGAGTTCAATGCCAAATCCACAAATAGGGCTTAGAACACAAAGGCTCACAAGCATTTAATAATGGAATTCAAATATAATTAGAGACTTGATTGGGCATCCAATTCAACTGGGATATAAAAGGAAACTCCCTCTAATATCACTAAAAATTTATTATGAAGTGAATGTTTAAAAACTCTCAAGTGGGAGAGCCCAACACTTCTTGATACATACCATTCCATTTTCCAAATGTTTAAATTGTTAAGAAATTTCTATTTCTTTTCCTGGTATCAAACCTAAACTGGCCTCTGCTCCTTTTCCTAGTTAATCTTCATTCTATACACTAGGGTCAAATAAAACAAACGTATTCTTGTACCATATAAAAGCCCTTTAGACATTCAAAAAATAGCTATCATGGCTCTTTTAAGTATTTTCTTCTCCAAGCTAACCATCTCCATTTCCTTCAATCAGTACACATACAACACAAATTCTAGGCCCATAGATAAGTTAGACACTCCCTAACTTATCAATGCCCTGCTTAAATTATGTTCTCCCAGACTGAACAGTTTAGGACTTATGACTTCAAAATACAGTAGGACTATAATCTCCCTATTCCTAGAAACCATCCTCCTCTTAATTTAGCCCAGGATCACATTCATGTTGTTGGTTTCCACATCACATCCCAACACTCTGCTTATTCATTTTGAGTTTTCTGGCCACTAAAAACACGAGATTTTTTTTGACTGATAATTAAGCACTGGACTAGTTGCTATAAATAAAAAAAGCAAAAATGAATTAATTCTGGCTCTGAAGGAATTTTCATCAGGGGAATATATATATATGATTATATATATATTTGTGTGTATACATTTGTGTTTGTGCATGCATACACACATGATATATGTTATACAAATCAATAATTACATATCTAAATATATTCATTTTATCTAAATAATAATATTTATATTTGTTATATTACATATTTATTTATAAAAACAAATAACAACTTAATTGGAAAAGAAATTAATAGTATTGGAAAGATCAGGAAAGGCTTTATTTTGAGGGTATTTTTTACATTGAAGTTTTAAGAGGAAAGACTTATTGAGGACCAGAATGGACCATAATCATTATATATTCCTACCCTTTCATTTGTCAGATCATGAAATTAATACAGAAAAATTCAATGACTTGTCAAAGATCATATAGTAAGTAGAAGAGGCAGGATCTGAATCTATCTCTTTGCACTAAAAATCTCATCTTCCATCATTGAAAAACAAAATACAGACTCCATAAAAATAGGAAGTTCCAATCATTGAGCTACTGATCAGAAAATATAGATAGTACAACCTGGTATAACATGTGAATACAAATGGGTGAGGGGTGATAAATGGTGTCTTATATTTCATTTCATATTCCAGGGAAGACACAGCCATCAGCACATTTCATAAGTATTTAGGCACTATCTCATTTAGATTTATTAGTCTTTCTGTTGTTCACCACCAAGACTTAAAGAATTGATAAAGTCATTTTATTAGCAGTACTACATATTGAGTGCTTTTCCAAAAGCCTCCTTTTATCACACTTTAAAAATCTTTCTCTAATTTAACAATGATATCAAGAGAGCTCTTTTATTCTGTCCAATTATGTGGAAGCACACTTACTTTTTTTTAAGGGGTTAATCTTCAGGGATGAAGCAGATTATCAGCTTTTGAACCGATTCAAGTGGAATCTCTAGAAACAAAGCCAGGACAAAGAGTTATTGGCAGATCACAGAAGGCATCCTGTGCCCACTGCTCAGCTGGATGCCGCCAAAGTCAGTTCACTAGGCTTAATGGGAAACACCTGTGGTCTGGAACACAAGAAGAAAATCAAACCAATTGCACTTTGAAACACTCAAACTCAATTATGGAAATAAAAATCCCTCCCCACCATCACCATGAATGTCACCCTTTCCTCCTGAACAGATATTTGATTGAGAGCTTTTATAAAATTTTGTGTTCCCTGAGACATTCCAGAACCCAAGAGTACTGTTATAGGAAATGTTATCCATAAAGGGAGCTTCCACAAATTACATGGCCACTCTCACCCTGGCCCATTTTGGAAGCATACTCTGATTTTGAAGAGAATGTAGAAAAGAATATAAGCAATTTCTCTCTCGACTTTAAAACAAATGAGTCTACTTGAAATGGAAAAGGAATCTACCCCAAACACACACTTCATTTTAAAATTGCATTGAGGACTTCTGGATTAAGATGGCTGCAGAATAGAGGCAAGGTGCTTAACTCTTCTAATCCATCGATATATGATACCTCAAAAGGACATAAAAACCAAATCCAGATGAACGAAGGGACCCCACGCTATAAGGGGGTGAAATAACTCTTACTAAAATGCGAGCTGATCAATATGACCCCACATCTCCCACCCCACCTACAGTCTCAGAGCCAGGGCACAAGAGTTAGTGCAAGTGTGGGGCATTCACTAAGTCATTAATTTTTGACAACTAATTGGATCACCAGGGGCTTGCTCCTGAGAGCAGCAAGACTTAAGACCTCAAATGGCTAAAGAACTCAGACTTTGCGTGCAGACCTTGAGCACGGTCCTAGAGCACAGAGGTGACAGACTGTGGAAGCAGTGTGCTTAGACTCATAAAGGAGCCTCAGGCAGAGGAACCAGCAAGGGGACCACCAGGAGGCTTGACCCTGAGAACAGCTAGACTTGAGACCCCAGGATCCTAAAGAGCACAGAACTTAGACACGAGGATAAAGCTGAGAGGGGTGGCACTGCACTGTGACTCAGGTTAAAACTGCTTCACAGCTCTATACAGAGAGAGCCTGCCTGCCTCACCCAGACTTCTAACTGAGAAGGAAAAAAACAACATAATAATGGCAAGCAATGCCCAAGAACTAACCAAGAGAAAAAAAACAAGAGGAAAGCATTAACATTTAATAACTTTTACACAGAAAAAACCCCAGACAACAGAGCAGACAGCAGAAGAGGACAAAAAAGGAAACATCCAAACCTTCCCAAAAAAATGAAAATTGGTCACATGTTCTTGAAGAGTTCAAATCTGAGATCATGAGAAAGATGGAAGAGATTTGGCAAGAAAATGGGAAATAGCTCAAAAAAGGAAATTAAAAGTTTAAAAGAAAGAAACTCCCAATTGGAGAAAGATGCCCCAAAATCAAATGAAATGATAAGCAAATTGGAGACCCAAATTAAATAGCAGGAAACTATGAATAACAGGATAGAACAAATCCAAAAGGAAAACCAGTCTTTAAAGACCTGAATTGAGAAAGTAGAAGCCAAAGATCTTGCAAGACAGCAAGAACTAATAAAGCAAAGTCATAAGAATGACAAAATCGTAGGAAACATAAAATATCTTACTGAGAAAATGACAGATTAAGAAAACAGGTCTAGAAGAGACAATTTGGCCATCATTGGTCTTCCTGAAAAATCAGAAATTAATAGAAATTTGGACACCATACTATAAGAAATTATCCAAGAAAACTTCCCTGATGTTCTTCAACAAGAGGGCAAAATAGACATTGAAAGGATACATAGACCACCCTCTACACTAAATCCTCAAAAGTCAACCCCTAGGAATATATAATTGTCAAATTCAAGAGTTTCCAAGTTAAGGACAAAATATTACAAGAAGCTAGAAAGAGAAAATTCAGATATCAAGGAATACCAATAAGGATTACATAGGATCTGGCAGCCTCCACCCTAAAAGACTGCAAAACATGGAATATGATATTCAGAAAGGGAAGAGATTTGGGTCTACAACCAAGGATCACCTACCCATCAAAACTGACTATATACTTCCAGTGGAAAGTATGGGCATTCACAAGATAGAAGATTTTCAAATATTTGCAAAGAAGAGATTAGAATTAAATGGAAACTTTGATATCCAACCACAAAAATTAAGAGAAATATGAAAACGTAAATATGAAACAGAGGGGAAAGAAAGAAAACTCTTACACCTAAATCTGCTTCTTTAAGGGCTTCAATGAGATCAAATGATTTGTATTCCTATATGGAGAAATGTTATGTGTAATTATAAGAAAGCATACTCACTATTATAGTAATTAGAAGAATTATTTATAAGGAGAGGTTGGAGAACTAAATGGTCTAAGACAGTGATGGACAAACTTTTTAAAGAGGGGGCCAAAAGAAAGGAAAGGCTCATCTGTCAATCTGTTTCTAAGGCAACTCTTTTGAAGTTTCATTGTATTGTATTCTACTCATTGTATTTATCAGATTAGGAATAATGTCGGGCAGCTGGATAGAAAATTTCGGGGGTCCACATCTGGTCTGTGGGCAGTAGTTTGCCCATCATTGGTCTAATATGATACTGAAAAAAAGGGGGAGGGGGAATAGAAGATAGCACCAAGAGAAACTTGAAGGAATAAGAAAAATGGTAAAATCTATACCACAAAAGAGGGCATGGGAAGAGGAGGGGATGAATACTATTATAAAAAGGAGAGTAAGAGAGCATTAATAGGAAACACTTAAACCTTACTCTCAGCAAAATTAATCCTGAGAGGGAAGGGTAGCTATATCCATTGGGATATCAAACTCTATCTTACCCTACATAGAAAGTCAGAAGGGATAAACCAAGAGGGGCAGTGAGGTGGGGAGTTCAAAAAGGGAGGGGAAGAGAGGGGTGAGGAATTCATTAGGCCTTAAAAAATAATAAGAGGGGAAGAAAGGAAGGGGGTGGAAAGGGAAATAAAATAAGGGAAGGGTTAAGGGGGACTAATATAAAGCAAACCACTGGTTTAAAAGGAAATAGCTCAAGAAGAAGGGGGCATAATTAGAAGAGGATATCAAAATGTTGGGGAATATACAGCTGATAATTATAACTCTGAATGTTAATGGGATGAACTTGCCCATAAAACAGAAGCAAATAGCAGAGTGGATGAGAAACCCAAATCCTACCATATGTTGTCTACAAGAAACACACATGAGGCAAGTAGACATACATAGAGTGAAAATAAAAGGCGGGAGCAAAATCTATTGGGCTTCAACTGAGAAAAAGAAGGCGTGAAAATCATGATTTCTAACAAAGCCAAAGTAAAAATAGATATGATTAAAAGAGATAGGGAAGGTAATTCGATCCTGATAGAAGGCAATATAGACAATGAGGAAATAACAGTAATCAACATGTATGCACCAAATGGTATAGCATCCAAATATCTAAAGGAGAAACTGGCAGAGCTCAACGAAGAAATAGATAATAAAACTATACTAGTGGGACATCTAAATATTTCTATCAGATATAAATAAATCAAACCAAAAAATAAATAAGAAAGAGACACAAGAGGTAAATGAAATCCTAGAAAAATTAGAATTAATAGATATGTGGAGAAAAATGAATAGGGACAAAAAGGAATACACCTTCTTTACAGCTGCACATGGTACATTCACAAAGATTGACCATGTAATAGGGCACAGAAACATGACAGACAAATGCAAAAGAGCAGAAATAACAAATGTAACCTTTTTAGATCATAATGCAATAAAAATAATAATTAGCAAGGACACATGGACAGGCAAATCAAAAACTAATTGGAAATTAAATAATATGATTCTCCAAAACCAGTTAGTTAAAGAAGAAATCATAGAAAAATTAATAATTTCATTGAAGAGAATGACAATGATGAGACATCCTACCACAATCTGTGAGATGCAGGTAAAACAATATTCAGGGGGAAATTTATATCCTTGAGTGCACATATTAACAAATTAGGGAGGCAAAGATCAATTGACTGGGCATGTAAATCAAAAAAAAAAACTCAAAAAGGAACAAATTAAAAATCTCCAGTAAAAATTTTAATTAGAAATTATAAAAATTAAAAGAGAAATCAATAAAATTGAAAGTAAAAGGACTGTTGCCTTAATAAATAAGACTAGAAGCTGATACTTTGAAAAAGCAAATAAAATTGACAAAGTACTGGTCAATCTAATTTTAAAAAGGAAAGAAGAAAACCAAATTAAAAGTATCAAAGATGAAAAGGAGACCTCACCTCTAATGAAGAGGAAGTCAAGACAATAATTAAAAACTATTTTGCCCAATTATATGGCAATAAATATAGCAATCTAGGTGATATGGATGAATATTTACAAAAATATAAATTGCCTAGATTAACAGCAGAAGAAAAAGAATACTTAAATAATCCCATATCAGAAAAAAGAAATTGAACAAGCTATCAAAGAACTCCCTAAGAAAAATCCCCAGGACCAGATGGATTCACAAGCGATTTCTATCAAACCTTCAAAGAACAATTAATCCCAATACTATACAAAATATTTAACATAACAAGCAAAGAAGGAGTTCTACCAAACTCCTTTTATGACACAAATATGGAACTGATCCCCAAACCAGGTAGACCAAAAATTACAGAGAACAATAACTACAACAACCAAAATGAAATTTGACACAATGCTTCCCCATCTTTGGGTGACCAGAAACCAACTTTAATATAAAGTTCAGAGTCAAGAAAAAACTTGGGAAGATGAACAAAACAATGACAACAAGAAAGAAAAAGAACTTGTTCATAAAAAGCTACTTCTATGGTAGGGGAGACTAAGTCATAAATTTAGAAGAAGAATCATATCTAGAGGAGAAAGAGTTATGTTATGTCCTTCATAGGCACTTGTCCTTCATGGACATAGCCAGAGGGAGGGTGCCAGGATAGTGAGAGGTCTCAATACTATTCTTTATAAGGATTGGTCTGTACCAGGGGCATTTATGTTGGAAAAAAAATAATCTGGAATTGGGAAAGTGAATTTTTAGAGCAACCTTAAAATATTTAAAGGTTTGGCATGTAAGAGATGGGTTAGATACTCATTGTATTTGTCCCCAGAGGGAAGACAGAAGGATTAGTTAGAAAAATTTGAGTGGAGGCAGGTTTAGACTCCATGGAAGAATAAAAAAAAAGCTGCAAGAGATGGAGGAGGCTTATTTAGGAATAATGTGTTTCCAATTACTTTAGGTTTTCAAATGGAGGGTAGATGACCATATGTCAGAGGTATTGCAGGAGAGTTTCCTATTTAGATTTGATTAGTTCTAGATGGTCTCTGTGGTGCCTTCCAGGTTTAAGAGTGTATATTAGATGGCTAAAAAGCTGATCAGTTTCTACATCTCTTCTTATCCTCCCCATTAAAAAGCCCCAGACAACTCAGGCAAATGAAATAGCAAGAGTGGTATAGGCAATTAAAGGGGCTTGTTTGGAGATATTTAGAAATAGGAGGGGGAAGAACAAGAGGATTACATTTGCTGTTTGTTGCAAGTAGCATTATTAGGAAATGGAAACAAGGCAGAAACACTTACCTTTCTCTTTTTTTCTATGTGATTAAGCTGATATATAATACAATCTATAAACTGGAAATCCTAGAACACACAAGATAGAGAAGGGATCAGTGAGTCAGGTGATAGACTTTTTGGAAAGAATCTAGTTCTTAGGACAAAAAATAATAGAATTGGGAATGCCATTATGTCATAAAAGAAAGAGTCCTATTCAAATAGGCAGAAGACATGAGTGCTTGCCCTAAATTTCTATTCTTCCCCACTGACCACAATTTCTATCTGCCTATATGGTTGTCATCCTACTTAATTCTAGGACTTTCCCTTTCTTGATTAATTACAATTTATTTTCCATGTAGCTTTTGGAGGATAGTTGTTTTCATGCTATCTCTCTTATTAAATTGTGAGCAGGGATTGTTTTTGTCTTTCTTTGTATTCCCAGGGCACTTAGCATAGAGTCTGGTACATAATAACTTAACAAATGTTAATGACTGGCTAACCCAGTGATTCACAAAGTGGGTGCCACTGCCCCCTGGTGGATGCTACAGCAATCCAGGGAGGCAGTGATGGCCAAAGGTGCATTTATCTTTCCTATTAATTGCTATTAAAATTTAAAAAAATAATTTCCAGGGTGGCTTAGTAATTTTTTTCTGGAAAGGGGGCAGTAGGCCAAAAAAGTTTGGCAACCACTGGGCTAATGAATGATTAGCTCATTCCTTCTTTTTTTTCTTTACTTCCAAGTTGTTTTTCACATTTCTTCCAAATTAATCTTATTTATGATTGACTTTAATTTCTTCATGTCATTTCTCTACTTAACATTATTCTATTACTTCCTATTGCCTTGATTGTGCAGTTTAGGTGCTCTAGTCCATCACTTCAGGCCTTTAGTAGTTTGAAGTCAACCTGACTTTGTAATTTTATGTCATAGTACTACTCTCCTTTTACTGTATATTCCAATCAAACCTAACTACTTACTCTTCCTTGATTATACCACTTTCTTTCCTACCATCATATTTTTGCTCACATGATTTCTGATGCCACTAATGTCTTTTCATGTTTCTTCTTCTGAAATTCTACACATCTTTTGAAGACAGTTTCCCCATGAAGCCTTCCTTGACCTAAGTTGTTTTTAAAGCATTTCCCATCCGTTTTTGGCATCACTTTTATCATTATTTGACATATTTTCTCTCTCTTATGTATAGATCAAATATTTTTCATTATACTTATTAGCTGGGTATGTCATATCCTAGACAGAGAAAAAATAAAAAACACCAAAAAATATACTTTAGACTAGGACATGAAGGTGGCCAAAGACTTCTAGATTACCCAGAAGCATCGCATCTGCATATCATGCACGTATGCTTCAAGTAGAGAAGTCAGCAGGCCCTGTGTATGTTGAACACCAAATGTCATGAAAAAATGAAATTTAATAGGTCTTATACAGGAAAAGTTTGAGTATAAACATAGTAATCATTTCAGAATCACATGTCTGTCAGCAGTCAGATCATTGACTATCTAGGGCAAAGAGCAAAGTAAATGCCAATTTACAAGAAAAATTAAAAAAAGATGAAGAAATTATGCTTGAGTATTGGAGTTCCAAAGCAATAGGTGGATTTTAGAAGACTGTTAACTGAAAAATCAGAAATGTACAAAGTTAGAAAATAACATTACCTTTTTGCTATTTCTAGATGAGCTTAAACAATGCGAAATGATTACTATTATAAAGAGGTTTAAAGATTTATTTTCCTTATCAAGGGAAGATTCATGGCAGACAGATATAGATAAAACCTATTCAGAGAGCAAGCATATTTGCAAATCATCATAGAGCAAAAGTATGGAAGACATGACCAATATTATCACAAAACATCATAAAGTAACAAAAGAAAAAAATCCAGTTACTTATGTGAGATCTATCTAAGGTACATCATTGTAGGAACACTTTTAATCTGAAAGGAAGCAAGTGATCTACACAAAATGCAGCTAATCTTCCAGAATTTTTATGGGGATCAGTTCTCTTTGACAATGATAATGGAGCCACTGTTTTGATTTTGCCACCTCAGTACTAGGTGTTCTATGTTACAGAGGTAATAACATTTCAGAAATCAGACAAATACATAAAGCATATTTAAAATTTGCCTCCTAATAGAGGAGATTTGTTATAAGAAACAACTTTAAAGACAGGTATGGATAATTTTCAAGATATCTTTTTAAAATGGCATTTCTTTAAAATATGTCCATTATTTTTAATTATCTCTACCCATAGGACAACTAAGAAGACTTCCATTATTTAGATAACTATTTCTTTATCTGTTAAATGAGGGACTTGGACTAGAGGACATCTAAGTTCATTACCAAATGTACAATCATATAATAACAAATCACTAAGCATCCACCTATCTACTTACTTTTTCATTTCTATAAATTATTTATGAAAATTCTATCCAAATATTGATGGGGTCCTTGAAGAAGAATATTATAAGTAAGCAAGTGGATATTTGCAATTGATTTTCTGCAGTAGACCTTACATTTATACTCAGACATTGATGAAGAGTAGTAGGGAAACTAAAGCCCCATTGAGTCTACCATGCTAATTAATTTTATTATTTTTATTTTTTTCTAGATAACCTGTTGATAGAATTTTTAATAATAATTTTCTGACATTTTGCAATCCATGATCTCTCCCTCCCTCCACCCTTCTCCATCTCCAATATGGCAGGTAATATGATATAGATTCTACATGTATCATTATACAATACATATTTCCATGTTTGCTATATTGTGAAAGAAGACACACATCATTTACACTAGAGAAAAAGTCATTGAGGAAATAAGTTCAATAATGGTTTCTACTAGGTTAAGTGAAAAAGAAAATGTCACAAAGAGATCTGTTAAAGTTCTACACAGTTCATTCACAGGTATGACTTCATAAATTACCTTAAACAGCCACTAAATTCTAATACTCAATATGATTAGGTCCAAGATGAATGCTTAAAATATTCACCTGTTTCAAGGAAAATGTCCTCGGCAGTGGCTAACCAAAAGGAGTCACACTAAGACAGTGATTAGATAAAATATATATTTTTTTACTCCTGGCCTTGAACACTAAGAAGTTTTAATTGATTTACTTAGGGACATGCGGCTATTACAACAGACATGTAACTTGAACCTTTGTCTTCACTTTGAGGTGATAATATTCCATCGTATTTGTATACCATAATTTGTTTCTTAGAATTAGAAATATTCAATATTGGGACAAAATGTTTCTGGGATTTATCAATTATTGTGCAGAATTTATTGTACATCATTGGAGGATTGAATCGAAGTTGTCAGAAATCAGAGCAGCACACAGTTTTAAAGTTGGAAGAGACTGCAAAATCCAATTGATTTATTCTTTATTTAACAAAAACTTTCTCTATTGACATATGCCACAGGAAATATTTTTTTCTTTCTACAATGCTCTCACCAAAGTTGTTAAACTCAAAATAATTTTATGTTGACTTTGTATGCATTCTATATTTATTTATCCATGTATCTGTCCCCCTGTTCCATTTGGATACATAGTCCTTAAGGGCAGAGACAATTTCTTCTCTGTCTTGGTTTTCTCAGCATCTGGTGCATAGTTTAAATTTAATAAATATTTGTTTGATTTCATTAATTTCTATTTCATTTTGTATTTAATTGATTTCATTTAATTTTAATGCTTGTTTGAGTTCAACTGGACCTTGGAAACTAGTACCCTTCCTTCGTTTGTTCGTTCCTTCCTCTCCTCCTTCCTTCCTATCTCTCTCTCTGTCTCTCTCTCTTCCCTTTCTTTCTCCTTCAATTTTACAACCTATAATAAGTATCAGTTCCAAGTCAGAAGAGAAACAAAGGCTCTAGAATTGGGGTTCACCTGGATTCACATAGCTAGGAAATACTTGAGACCAAACTTTGAACCCAGGATCTTCCATCTCCAGACCTGGTTCTCTAAACACTGAGGCACTTAGTTACCCTCCAATTTCTTTTCTTTTCTTTTTTTTTTAATGGTTACCTTCTGTCAATATCAGTTCTAAGACAGAAGAGTGTCAAGATAAATTAGGTAACTTCCCAGGGTCATATAAGTAGGAAGTATTTCAGGACAGATTTGAACACAGGTCAGGTACACTGTCCATTGGCCTACCTACCTTCTCTCTATTCTGATTCTGGGGCTTAGTTGAAAAGCATACCTGAATTTCAGGACTTCTTACAAAAAAAAAAATTAAGGGGAAAGTAAAAAAATAAACATTTAGTCCAAATTGCACACGTTGAAGGGAATTTTTAATTTTGATTTCATTTTAAAGCTTAATTTAATTTAAAAATTTTAATTTCCCCTTCCAAGTAGTATGACAGTAATAAATCAGTGTGTGTGTGTGTGTGTGTGTGTGTGTGTATGTGTGTGTGTATGTGTGTGTGTGTGTGTGTATGTAGGGGGTGTGGTTATGAGTGTGGTGAGAGCTACAAACAATAAAACAGAGCCAGTGAGATAGAGAGATGGAGTAGCAGAAGAGAATGCCTATGTATGTTTTCTATGCTCCAGTCCTGGACTCTTCATCAGGAACTTTGGGAGAAAGAGTAAAAGAAGAGCTTTATTTTTTAAATATATATCATTACAGAGAAAAGGCCATGACATGCCAAGATGTTGGAGGAAAAAAAATCCACTCCTGAACTCTGAATAGGATGATTATGGAACTCTAAAAATACTTCAGACTGTGAGAACTCCCACCTACATTTGTAATGTTTTACAAGTTAAAAATGTCACAGTGCATAAAAATAGGTTTTCTTCACCCCTATAGACCGCTGGTTGGTGGTTTAACTAAAGAATTAGACTGCTGTGCTAGTTTCAATAGTTTGAATATGCATTCTGAGCATGGAAATAAAATAGGAAAAAAAGGCTTTCATCTGACTTTTCATGTGTCCAAGAAACACATTTATTCTCCTCCTCCCCCTAACCCCTTTGCAGGACAAAAGAAAAAAAAAAGAGGAAATATATCTGATTTCAGAAATGCTTTTAATCAGTCCTCTGAAATCCACAGTGACTGAGTCAGTTTGTATTATGCTTATAAAAATATCTATTAAAAATCAAACCTGGTTAGGAAAAGGAGCGTGAATGGAATAAATACCATTATTATTCTTAAATATAAAAGGACCACAAATTCTTAAAGAATATACTGATCCTTTAAGATAGGCTCTGAAACCTGAACAGGCATCATTTGAAGGGCTTATGTTCACCATATCCAACACAGTGGTTCATTGTGGCAAAAGTTTCCATCTTTTTGATCGCATACCCCTAAACAAAAGCAGCTCTCTTCCAGCAACTTTGACAGCTCTTCTGAGCTCGATCCTTTTACTTTGGAGCATCTTTCCTTGGTCTCACATTTCTGGAGTGATAATCTGTATCAAAAGTATTCCTAGAACATGGCTTGTCTCAAGACTGTGGAGTGAATCTTGGTGTAGAGTCTTCTCAATAAGGGCAATTTTCAAAGTCAGAAATTTGGCACTTTCTTGAGTCCTAAAGCTCAAACTGATGCCTTAAAAATTCTCATGGAATCTCAGAATTATGAGAGAACAGGGGACCTTGATGGCTTATAGAGACCAACCCTTACTTGAAAAAGAATCCCAATTATAAAATATGCAACAAGTTGTCATTCTGTAATAAGGAAGAACCTCCTGAAGCAGCACAGTCCACTTTTGGACAGCTCTAATTGTTAGGGAATTTTTTCCTTGACACTGAGATGAAATTTGTCTTTTTGAAATCTTTACTTACTGTTCCTACTTTTTCACTGTGACACTTCCCTCACCTGACAAGCAGGGAAAGTCTAATTGCTTTCCAAAATTAGAGCCCTTTAAATGGCTCATAAATGTAGACCTAGAAGGAATCTTAGAGGCCATTTAATTGAACTCTCTCATTTTACAGATTGGAAAACTGAGGCCAAGAGAAGTTGTGATTTTCCCAAGGCCACACAGAAAATAAGTTGTAGACCCAGGTCCACTGATTCCAAATCTAGTTCCCTTTCTAGTGTATCGTACTGATTCCTTCTAAGTTTTCTTGAAGCAGGTAGGTGATGCAGTGGATAAGGCACTGCCACTGTGTTCAGGAAGATTTCAGTGCACATCTGACTTGGATACTTAAGAGCTGTGTGACTCTGGACAAGTTCATTAGGAGCTATTCACCTCAGTTTCCTTAATTGTAAAATGAAGTGAATAACTGCACCTAACTAATTTAGTAACTCTTTTCTCTGTTTTCTCAATCGTTATATGAGAATAACAATGACATCTGCTTGCCAAGGTTTTTGTGAAGAACAAGTAAGATAATATTTGTAAAGCACCTAGCACAATATCTGGCACATAGTAGGCATTGTGTAAATACATATTCTCTTCCCTCTTTCTCTTCACTAGTCTAATTTGTGTTGACTCCTTTAGCCAATCCCCACATGATGTAGACTCAAAGGCTTTCAGTGTTCTGACTACCCCTTATTGGATATCTTTTCTCTAAATTATGATGTCTAGAAATGGACACAATGCCCCAGATATGTTCTCATAAGAATAATGTACAATGATTCAATGTATTCAACTAAACAGGAATTTAATACATCATATGTCAAACATAATGCTAGGTGCTGGGATTCTAAAACAAAAATGGAATAATCTGCTCCCTTGAGGAACTTTACAGAGATCACTGTCATCATCATCCCCAAAATGTAGGGAGAGTGTATTTATATAGACTCTAAAAACTGCAGAACATTTACAAATGTTATTTTATCTTATTCACAAAAACGTTGGCAGGTAGATGTAATTATTATTATTCTCATTTTACAGATGAATCTGAGGTAGAAAAACTTGAACGACTGATCTAGCCTCATACAGCTACTTAGAGTCTGAGGTCACATTTGAATTCAGACCTTCATAACTCGATGTCCAATGCTCTCTCTGCTGTATCACAAAGCTCCCTGGTGTATAACATGAATGTAGAGACAATTCCAATATGAAATCAAGTTAATTTTCTGGAAAGGGGTATATAAAGCAATGACTTGGAAATGGCAACAAAATTTAAGTAATCTTTGGATTGGGATATCATAAATTTAACAGGGGAGTTCAATGAGTCTAACCCCTTCATTTTATTGGGGAGGAAACTGAGGAACATAGAGATGAAGTAACTAGCTCAAGGTAAAATAGAAATAAGGATCACAGGTAACCACATTTTCCTGTTTCAAAATACAGCACTAATAATTCACTCTACCATGACACCTTTAATAAAGAATCTCAGGTAAAAATCAAACTGAATCCTGATTTTGATTATATCTATCCTATTAATGTAAAATCAAATATCGCAAATAGCACTCTGTTGCTATTTATAATTTCTCCACATAAGGCAACTACTGAAAATTTTTATTTTCCCTTGATTCACATAAATTTAGTTTAACAGGAAGATTAATTATTTTTGGAAGCTATGACTATCTTAATAAAGTCAAATATTATTCTAGCTATTTTTAGTTGCTACATCATACTGAAGGCCCAATTTGAGCTTGCAATCCACTAAAATGCCTATCTTTTTTTCAGACAAGCTATTATCTCACCATTTCCTCAATCTTGTACAAATCAATTTTTGCAACCTCAAATGCAAGATGCTTAATTTTAAGCCAATTGAATTCTCCCACTTTTTTTCAAGGTTCACAACCTTCCTTCCCATCTAATTCCTTCTCCTTATTCTAAGGGATTTTAACAAAAATACATGTGATATTTTCTTAAATACCCTGAACTCCCAGCTCATCAGTTTTCTCAGTTTCCATGATCTATGCCTTCACTTTCTTTCAGTCATACATGGTGATGGTCACATTTTTTATCTCACCATCAATTATAGATTATTCATTTCTCTCTTCCACAATAGCCTTCTAATATCTTGATCATCCTAAACATGCTGATTTTCTCTATCCTTCAATTTTTTCCCAGGTCATTACCTCAGAATTGACTTCAATTTCTTGTTCTTCCCAATTTAGACACTATTAATTAGTGCATATAAATATATACTGCCCTCTACTTTTATATTTCTTGACTCCTTTCCTAATGTTGCTAAGGCTAGTCAAACCTCAAATCTAGATTACCCCAACCATCGACATCTGTGGCTTTTACTCATTCATGTTTGAATCATGATGGATGAAGTCCTGCATGCCTTCTGACTCCAAACTTGTATTATCTTATCTTACTTGGGCCCTTGCTACTTCAAGACAATTATTTTTCTTTTTCCTAATAACTTTCTACGATATTTCTCAAAGCATTATTTCCTCAAGATCTCACATTACCCTTCACCCACAACAACTGACACTGCCTGATACTTTATCAAGAAAATAAATATGATTTACCAGGAATTTCCTCTTTTCCCTTTTTCTACCACAAATTCTCTAAACATTATCTTTTTATTTCCTCTTAATTCATTATTTTAGATAAAAATGTCACTTTTTTCTCACTTAAAGTCAGTATTTCTAATAAAACATTGATCTTTTCCTCCTCTCTAGATCCTCTGTCAAATTGCCTCTGAAATTACCCTATATATCTTTTAAACCTCCGCAAACTAGCCTTTTCCATGTTGCCTAGAAAAGCCAAGACGTCCACAATCATAATAAATTCTGTCTTTTAACCCAATTATCCCATCAAACTATCCTTCTCTTTCACAGACAGCGTTCTAGGAATGGTGGAGGGAGCAGGAGTGGAAGAAGAGTTTCTCTGTACTCTTTGTCTCCAGATTTTCTCCTCTCATTCTCAGTCCTTTGTAATCTGGCTTCCTGTCCCATAAGTCAACTAAAACTTTTATTTTCATAATAATCAGTATCTTTCATTGTCAAATGTTTTATAGTCTTTTCTCAGTCTTCTTGACCATTCTCTCTTTAATATTTAATCCTGTCCATCACCATCTGTTCATCAGTTTCTCCTTTCTTGGCTTTAGAGACTCTCTCTCTCTCTCTATCTCTCTCTCTCTCCTAAATTTGTATTATAATATCAAGTACTATTGATGATGAGTCACAGAAAGTCATATTTGAAAGGAATGATAGTTTACCTTGTTGAATTAATATATGAATAGAAGCTCATCTCTACACTAAATGCTCAGTTACTCCTCAAATGTCTTCATTGATGAATAAGTTATCTTACCAGAACTCCACTTTTGGGCAGTTTTCCCTGTTAGTGAAATTGAAAGAAGGTGAAGATCCCATTTTCCATTTTTTCATGTGCTGTAGGAAACAAACTATCATAGGGAATTGCCCAGAAATCCTATGTGGTATTCTATAGAGCCTCTGAAATAGTGTATAAGATTCCTCATGAGTCAAAGGAACTTTAGTGGAAGTCATTCAATGTCTCTTTTTTAGGGAAGAAATGATGCACTACTCAACCACCATATTGGTTGTTTCTATTTCAACAAATATTGTTCTTTTGGCAGTTGCTTCTTTCTGTCTATACCCTTCCGCTTGCCAGTTTTAGAGAAAAATCACACATATCAAAATATAATTTACTAAAAATTTAACTTCAATTGTTCACCCAGCTTCTGGATTTTATAGGTATAGTAAAAAAATTTAAAATACATTGGCTCTGAAATTCAAAACCCTGAGTTAAACATAATTCCACTAGATATTTCTGGATTGCCCTTGGCAAGCTACTTAAGTCTCCTCCACTTAGTCCCCCTTCTTGTCTCATGATAGATTTGTACTCAGGGATCTGATGATGACATTTGATAAATAGTTTATTTTCTATGGTGCTCATTTTCCACATCTACAGAAGGAGGGGGTTATATTTGATGGTTTCTAAGGGCTCCTTCTTCTCTGAAGGTATGATTCAATGATTCTAATTTTTGTTTCAATAGGTTCAGTGGAGTCAATAAATATTTATTTTTTTATTATTAAAAAAAGATATTTTATTTTATCAATTACATGCAATTACAAATTTCCACATAAATTTTCTGAAGTTACATTGTCCAAATTGTCTCTATTTTTCCCTTCCCTCCCCCATTTCCAGAACTGGCAAGCAATTCAATCTAGGTTATACATGTATTATCATCAACAAATATTTATTAAGCATACTATGTACTAGGCATGGTGCCAAAAACTAGGAACACAAAACAAATCATAAGACCTAGTCTGGGATAGCTCACAATCTAATTGAGTAGACAACAAATCAATAAGTGTTGGAATATGAGTATTACAAATAGAGGAAAAGAAGAACTGGACCATATTCTTTCATCCCCCAGGAAGAAAAGCAGAATCCACAATTCTGATGGTAGAGAAGAGAAAAGAAGCACCATGGAACCAAACATCATTTTATCCAAAACTTTCAATAGAGAAATGTACTAATGTCATGAAATAAAAGATACTCTGTCTCTTGTTATGTAACTTAGAATCCATACTTCTTATATACATATAAGCATTAGACTGGATAATCCAAGAATAGAAAGGGAATAAAACAATCTAGTCCCTTAATTCTTCCCTTCTCTGAAACTGGACAATTTTCAAGCTGGTTCTTATTTCCTGTAGTCATTTTCTTTTCCTTCTCTTGATGGATTTCCTTTCTTCATTAGGAAATTTTCTTAACATAAAGCTTAAATTTCCTTCTCATAAATGTCTGATCTTTTCTCTTAGTTCTTCCTTCTCAGGAAAATAAAAAAACTAAATCCAACCTTTCTCTATGATGACCCTTCCAATGGTATGGTATGAAACCTATTTGATTCAAAGCTACAGGTCATTTGATCACATCACACTTCTGCAGCTTACTATCTGTGAAAATTTTATAGAGGCCTTTAAACTCTCTGGACTTCAATTTTCACATATTTAAAATGAGAGGGGTTGGGCCAATTGATTTAAAAGATCTCTTGCAGTTATAAATTCATGATCGTGAAATGCATAAAAAGAGTTCTTTTGGACCACCCGTCTTCTTTTTATCTGACTAAAAGTTCACAGAAACAGCATAGCCTCATGGATTGAAAAATAAATAAATCCAAAAAGAAAGTAAGAAAGAAAGAAAGAAAGAAAGAAAGAAAGAAAGAAAGGAAGGAAGGAAGGAAGGAAGGAAGG
>NC_058133.1:50723447-50838447 GCF_016433145.1 Gracilinanus agilis
AGGGAGGGAGGAAGGAAGGAAGGAAGGAAGGAAGGAAGGAAGGAAGGAAGGAAGGAAGGAAGGAAGGAAGCTGTTCTTAGAGCCTAAAAGATGGAGGGTTTGAATCTAGCCTGTGACATATATTGTCTGTGGGACCCTGGAAAAATCATTTTAATAATAGGCATTACAGACAATTCCTTAAGAAAAAATAACAGGGAATGTACAAATCTGAACTAGTATAAGGAATATTCTCACCTAGGAGCTCCTTATGCTAATGAAATCACAGACCTTGTCTGCAACGTCTGTCTGTCTCCAATCCTCTCAAATCATCATGGTCCAATTTATCGCTGTTGGTGGGTGTGTGACACACTAAGCATGTATGGAAGGCAGCTAGATGATTCAGTATATAGTTCAGCATTTTGAGTCAAGAAGATCTGAATTTGAATTCAGTCTCCGACACTATTTGGAGTAGTAAGCTGTGTGACAGATGGGCAAGTCACTTAAACCCATTTGCCTCAATTTTCTCATCTGTAGAGTGATCTAGAGAAGGAAATAGAAAAACACTTCAATATCTTTTCCAAGAAAACTCCAAATGGGGTCATGAAGAATTGAACATGACTGAAATGACCAAATAACAAAAAAGTGTCACTTTGTATTTTTCTTATGAGACTTAAATTCTACTTTGTGAAGCCTTATGAATTTATGAATGCATTATCCTATTCACTGACTAGAATGAGAGTATCTTATGGACAGTAATAGTATCTAATTAATATTTGTGCACTAGGTAGTGATGCATTGTAGAAAATTTTCCTATTTTTTAATGACATATTTTTTGAGTAAGATCTCCTGGGTCCAATTACCCACTCTGCCACTTACTACCTATAGACAAAACACATCCACATATTATACTGAGGTTAGACTAGATGACCTCTAAGGTGTCTTCTAGCTTTAAAGCTACGATACAATAATTTATGCTCTGGTAGATTGGACAGGGAATGGTGAGGACACAGATGGTTCTGTTATCAATATCTCTGTATATGCCATCTCTCTAATGGAAAAAAATACTTTTTTTGATCAACAAATTTCTCTTTTAAAGCAGCCCTTGGGAGAATTAAACTTCATTCACAATTAAGTGTGAATTACTTTTAATCAAATAAGTTCCTAACAATTAGTTTATTTAGTGTGTTAGAGGGATAAAAGACTTACTATTCTGGACTTATGTTGCTATTATTTTCTCTACCAAGTAGAATAATCTTCAGTTTGAGAAGGACAAAGCAAAATAACTAACATAGAGAAGAAAACCTAAAAGAGAAGGTGGTTTCCCCCTCAACACTCAACTGCTCATTAATGAGCTCAAGTCATCAGACTCGAACTAAATATATCCTTGGATACTGATATAACTACCCTGTGTAAAAGGTATTTTAAGTGATCTTTGAAATCTCATGGAGAGGCCCCGAGGAATTAGAGAAGAACAAACATTTTACTGATTTAAAAAGTTAGAAGGAGAAGATTGATTCTCTAAATGCAGATTGATGAGCTTGACTTTAATTTCTGGTTAAAATTATCATATATATTATTACCGGGATTATTGGTGAACATCTGGAAAAGAAAGCACAAAGGAAAAAGAACTAATGCGTCTTGATCAAGAAAAGGTCATGACAGACTAACTTTATTTCCCTTCTTTGGCAGAATAGATGAGAGAAATGTCATAGACAGAGCTTGCCTACATTTTAGCAAGCATTTCATGAGGTTTCTCTTGCTATTTTTGTGAAAAAGATGGCAAGATAAGGGTTAGATGATAGTACAATTGAGTGATGTAGGACAGGTGGAAGAACCAGGTTTAAAGAGCAGCCATGTGTGATTCATATCAGTTTTGAAGAGGAATGCCTTAGGGATCTATGCTGGAATCTACTAAATTGAACATGTTTTTAATCAGTGATATAGATAAAGGTATAAATAAAATCCTCATCAAATTGGTAGATGACACAAAGTTGGGAGGATAGCTAGTGTTTCATGACAAAGACAGGTTCTCTGAAGCGCTTGACAAAGCAGAATTTTGGGCCAAATCAAATGAGAAGAAATTTACTGAATATAAGTGCAAAAGCTTATCCTTGATTAAAAAAAATCTCATAGTTTCAAGATGGGACAACACTGGTAATTAATCTGGATTAAATTATTTCAATTGGATTGAAAACTAAATATAGCAGTGCAAAATGCTAATACAATGTTAGGCCATTTGAAGACATAGGATCCAGGATCAGAGCAGAGATTGATCCATTGTATTCCATCATGAATGGATCATATTTTGATTATTAAATTCTGTTCAGGACATCTTTGGAAAAGACATAGAGAATGTTCAGTAAAGTGTGATCAAAATGATTAAAGGGATCCAAATTGTGTAATATACAGAGTAGTTAAAGGAACAGGGGATGTTCAGCATGAGTATTAAAAATATATAATTCAAGTAATGATTATTTCATAGTGGTCAAGGCCCTCGAAATGAGACACAATTATCTCAGGCATCTTTTTTGTTGTTAAATCAATGACACAGATGCAAAAATGCAATTTTTATTTTTAATAAATATACTTATTTTTCCTCTCTGTTGGATCAGACAATAAGTGTCATGGTTATAGAATTTAAAGGTAAAATACACCTTAACTTGGAGGGCAATTATCAGGAACAAAAAAGTCTTAAGAAGTCGAATGAAGAGACAAAAAATAATTAAATTCGAGTAAATATATTTTTTTTCTAACTAAGAATGATGTACCAGGTATCATATTAAGTCAACATACAAAAAAAAATAACAAAAACAAACAAAACCAAACCAAAAAATAGTCTCTGTCTTTGGGTAGTATCCTGGTTTTCTAGTATATGTGTGTATGATGTGTGTATATAGATGAAAGAAGGTGAAGGTGGAATGTTTTATATGTAAATAAAGATGGTTATATATGTTGTTTATATGAAAGGGTGAGGTTGATTGAAACAATCAACCAATCAGCCACTCAACTTCACTTAAAGTAGCTACCCTTACGGTGAGAACTTGGCCACTGAATTAATCAATCAAAGGTTTTAAACTGGGCATGAAAAGTCTTTAGAACCATGATGGGCAAACTTTTTAAAGAGGGGCCCAAAGGAAAGGAAATACTCATCTGTCAGTCTGTTTCTAAAGCAATTCTTTTGAAGTTTCATTTTATTGTATCCTACTCATTGTATTTGTCAGATTAGGAATAATAAATATCATGTGGCTGGATAGAACATTTAAGGGGGCTGCATCTGACCCGCAGACCATAGTTTACCCATCACTGCCTTAGAAAATTTAGAAAGTGAGATCCATTGGATTAAGTTAAATAATACCTTAAGGAAGAATATTGGAATTGAAGACTCACTCACATCCCATGAATCATGAATAAAGGAGCCAGCGAATTTTGAGAACTGAGCATTGGAGTGTCAGGCCAGCTCTGTGGTAGAAAGAGTAGTAGCTAAAACACTTAAGCAAGGATGGTACAGGTCTGTCTCTGCAGGTAGCATGGCTTAATGAAATATACGGGGGAAAGATCAAATGATTTTAGTGCCCACAAATAAATTAATACAGTATGGCAACCAGAGTAACTAATGTGATGTTATTAAAAGTGAATAATTGAGAATGAAGGATAATACTCTTACTGTATTCTGTTTTCATTATCTCACGTTTGGATCATTTTGATTTTATATTAAGGTATGTTTCAGATAGAATATGGACAAATGGGATTATGCCTAAACAAGGGAAAGTTGGATTGTGATGATACCATGGAATTAACCAGAAATGTTTAACTTGAGGCAGAGAAGATTTAAGTGGAACATAAGATCATAGGTCATAGATTTATAACTTGGAGGTAACTTAAAAGTCTTCCAAACTGACCTTTTTATTTTATAATAGTGGCTTTCTTCCATTATTTGAAGCACTCTCATATGGAAATAGATGTAGGCAAATAAGCTGCACTGGTCAAAACCAGGACCAATTTGTGGAAGTTGAAATGAAATAGATTTTAGTATTACCTAAGGGAGCAAACAGACAACTTTCCAACAATTATATCTGCTGCCAAATAGAAAGAATTGCCTCAGGGGTAATGAATTCCCCATTCCTGGTAGATTACAGGTATGACCCGACTGGATATGTAGGAAAGCTGTATTAACCATGTGGATCCTATGAGATCAGAGATTCTTAAGTTTCTGTGTGACATAGATGTCCATGGGAGTCTGGTGATGCCTCTGGAGCCCATTTCAGTATAATAAAATGCTTAAAATAAAACACAAAATATATCAATATGTATAGCTATTTAGGATAAGGTTACACATAGGGAGATATAAAACACTTGCAATAATGCTATCAAGGCTGAATCTAAATAAAATTGTGAATTCTCTTCATTCTCCTGTCCAAAAGTCTTAAGGGACTTCCACTGTTATTTACTAATGTCTCCCTTTTCCAGGCAATACCCTACCTCTACATCCCTCTTTCCACTTTTCCTCTTTCATGTTTATTATGCAAGTATCTTATTCTATTGGGAGTTTATCTCTACTGGCTGTCCCTTTGGATCTGATAAATATTAATATATGATAAAGCTATTAACCTACAAAGCTGTGAGTGAGCTAATGAGACCATGCATCCAGATTTTCCAGGACAGTGTCCATTTTGAGAAAAGGAACTGTACTTTTAATGAGGCTTTGCAAGGCGAATATCCTTTGTCAGACCATTTGGCCTGATTTGGAGTTTGGAGCATAATACCAAGATCATTATCCTCATGTTATTGATTCAGTTCAATTCAACAGTGTGAAAACACATACATTAACCCACTGTGTGCATAAAACTCTACTGGGCATCAAAGGAGGAGCTACAAAGCTACATAAGATTGAATACATGCCTTCATGGAGCTTATCATTTATTTAACTATAAATATCTCTTTGTGTGTATGTTGCAGGAGGATGTCATGATGCAACAATTAACGAGCATTCAACAATTAATTTATAGGATCATAGATTTATATCTATGTAGGAAACTGAGAGGTCATCCAGTGAAACCTTTCATTTGGAGGATTGTATGAGTAAACTGATTTTAAGTGACTTACCCAAAGTCACACACTACCAAGTGTTGCTATATTATGGTGAAGTGATAGGATTGGTCATTTTGCAGTTGTCTGACTCTTTGTAACCTCCACTGGGATTTTCTTGGGAAAGGTACTGGAGTGGTTTGCCATTCCCTTCTCCAAAACATCTTTAAACCCTTACCTTCTGTCTTAGAAATGATAAAAAATATTAGTTTCAAGAAGAGTGGAAAGGGGAAGGCAATTGGATCTAAATGACTTGCCCAAGGTCACACAATTAGGGAGTGTCTGAGACCAGATTTGATCCCAGAGCTTCCCGTTTCTTAGTCTGGCTCTCTATCCACCGAGCCACATAGCTTCCCTTCTTCAACTCATTTTTACAGATGAAGAAACTGAGACAAAAATAATTAAGTGATTTTTTTTTTGCTTAGGATCACACTGCCAGTGAATGTCTCAGGCCAAATTTGGACTCATAAAGCTGAGTCTTCCTGATTCCATTGTGCAACATAGCTGAGATTATATAACATATATTTGTAGTGGATCTGATCAGTACAGCTTCATGATTTTTTTTTCTAGTTTTGTCCAGCAGCATGTGAATAGAAAAGCAAAAGAGTTGGGTGATGCAAATAATCCAATATTTGAATTTACCGAGTCAGTTGTAGGGAAAGTATCCATTGAGGTGGGAAGACTTTAAGAAAGCCAGAAAACTTTAAGAAATACGGAAGTCAGAAAGGAGTACATTCCAGTCAAAGGAGGCAATCTGTATAAAGGTTCAGAGATAGCAGATGCTTTATGAAGAATAACAAGTAGAATCATTTGCCTGAAATGTAGAGTGTGTGAAGAGTAGCCATGTATGATAAACTTAAGAACTCAGGTATTCCAGAGCCACGTCCTAAAAGCCTTTGGAGTTTATCCTTAAGGTAATAGTAAGTCACCATAGACTTTCTTTCTTTCTTTTTTTTTAAGTCTTTAGCTTTCATCTTAGAATCAATACTATGTAATGATACCAAGGCAGAAGAATGGTAAGGACTAGGCAATAGGGTTCAAGTGACTTACCCTGGGTCACACAGACAGAGAGTATCTGGGGCCAGATTTGAACCTAGGATCTCCAATATCTAAATCTGGCTCTCAATCTATCCAGCTGCCACCTCCCTCCCTCCCAAGATATTTTCAATCAGAGTCTAGTCTAGGTAAATATTGCTTTGGAAACTGTGTGGCCAATGGATTAGAAAAGGAAAACTGAAAGCAGGCAGATCAATTAGGGGGTTAAATTAATATTCCAATATGTTATTAACATTTCATCCATTTTGAGCCATCTTATATCTTTTGAAAATGTTTGCTTTGACTCTAAGGATTTTGTTATTTTCCTGAAAAATCCATTCACCCTCATTGATCAAGGTATAGGCCAAGTATTATTTTCTGGCCTCAATACAACATAGATATTGAAAGTTGATCCCAAACAGCCAATGCGAGGCTCCTAGCCCAAGAACCATGACTACTAGCCAATGACTCCAGGCATGCCCAGAGTCATATTTTATTTTTTTTAGTCTTAAAAAGTTTTAATTAATTAAGAATATTTTTCATGGTTACATAATTCAGGTTCTTTCTCTCCCCTCCTCTCACTTCCCTCCCACAGTCAACACATAATTCCACTGGGTTTTACATGGGTCATTGATCAAGACCTATTTTCATACTATTAATATTTGCATTAGAGTGATCATTTAGAGTCTACATCCCCAATCATATCCCCATCAACCCATGTGATCAAGCAGTTGTTTTTCTTGTGTGTTTCTGCTCTCACAGTTCTTCTTTTGGATTAGAGTCATATTCTAAGCTCTGGCATTTTTGGAATTTGGGCCATCTTTGAATGACTGGACTTGATGAGACACCAGACCTTGGATCTATGAAGATGGGGTTAACTCTACCCTACCCATCTTTTAGATTTAATCACCAGAAGCATATATATCCCACTTACACTTGAGTGGAGGAGGTCGGTAACCCATATGTGCAAAAATGAGTGATGAACCAGAATCGACTGACTGTCTCCTGGGCAGTCCTATACAAAGTTTTAGTTGTAATTAGTACATATAAAATGGGATAAAGGCACAGGAAGTGATGAAAGGAATGGTCTTTAAAAGTGACAAGAACTTAATATGACTCTTTTTTCACCTTGAACTGGAACCTAGAGGAGCTCTGGCTGAGGACCTTGGACTACTTTCTTTTTGAACTCCCACATGGGTGAGTGAAAAAGATTGACTTCTTCCTGGATTTTCTGAAGGAACTAGCCTCAGGAGAAGCCTTCCCTCTTGGGAGAGGCTTAGTGGCTGAAGCCTTTGCTTTATTCATCACCAGGCCCTCAGCTCAAGGTTGAGGCCCATCTGGTTGAGGAATAATTAGTCCTGCCTGGGTTGAGCCAGGGGCAGGAGCAAAATACTTAATGTGTTAGGTTAGATATTGTGCCCTCTCTTTTTTTCTCATTTTCTTGCTTTCACTCTCTCTTCCTATTTATAAATAAACTACCATAAAAGTCATTCTGACTTGAGTCTTTCATTTGGAATTAAGTACTTAATTCCTGGTGACCCTACTCTCTGAAAAATTTAGTCCAACCCTTTTATTTTTACCCCTTACACATCTCTCCCCCTTACAGATCTTTTTTTGTGGTATGAAGATGATATTAGAAAATAAGTCTTATTTCATTAATTTAGAGATAAGAAGTGAAGAAGCTGACTTGAGGAAGAATTGGAGTTTGAAGCACAGCTGAGACAGTATGTCAATTTCAAATTTTGGCAGTTGTAACCATTATTTTTGTGACAGTTACTCTCTCTGGGTGTGGCAGTCTGACAGTTGGTCTCTGGCAGTTGGCAGAGTTACACACAGGGACTTTCTCTCTCAGGGCTGGAGAAGGTAACATTTTTGCCTCTCTCTCTCTCTCTCTCCCTCTCTCTCTCTCTCTTTCTCTCTCTCTCTTTCTCTCTCTCTCTCTCTCTGTCTCTCTCTCTGTCTCTCTCTGTCTGAGTGAAAGACCTGAAGGAGCTTATTGCTTTCTTTTCCAACTTGGGAAACACTATTGATTATCTATTACTGTTTATAGATTGATTAAACTCTGAGAAGACCAAAGAAACCCTGGTCTTTGGTTTGGACTCAGAGTCTGTTAAGGTTCAGAGTCCTAATTTGATTCTTGTTGAGACTGGAGCAGCTAGCCATTGTTATTTTTATAACTTTAAGGCAAAATTAAGAAGTCTAAGGATAATAAGGGTAGTTTTATTTAGAATAGTATAAATTTGGGTTAGTCAGATCAGGGAGAATTAGTGTAGCCTGTGAAACCCAGGAAAAGCACTTCCTTGTGGAATCAGAGAGTTTTATTTGGGTGGAGTTAGAACCCCTTACAATTAGAAATCCTTTTATCCTTATATATTTTAAATAAATAGTTTATTTTTCTATAACAAGAATCTCTTCAGTGTTCCGTTCACTTGGCCCTGAAAGGAAGTTCATCTATGAGCTTCACTTCACTTAATCACTGAAGATACTTTTGATTACATCTATCAAAAGTATCTGAAATAATTTTAAAACTTAATTTACATAGTTTTTGACCTTTATTTATATAGTTTGCCTTATAATTTTTACAGTGGATTCAAGTAACTGATTCAGCCCATGAATCAGAAAAATTGGAAGTTGGGAAAGTTCCAACATAATAACTGTCATTTGACTGTGCTATCTGACTTCTTGTTTAGACCAGAGACAGTCAAAAGTTTCATATCACCCAGCTTCACTCAGGCTAATGCCAAAATGTCTTGGCCTAATTAGAAGACAAGAGCATGCTCCTTTTCCAGGAAATTATCTGGAATTTTTCTTCCTATTGACATCTCAGAATGAAACTACCCAAGCAGACAGAAACAAATATAAACTCATCCATAATAAAAAAATTCAAATATCAAATTAGATCTACTTACTTTATTTTACTTTTTTACTTGTTTATATATTTTTGAATACACTCCTGCCCATTTAGCTCTCCATAGGTGGGAACAAAAGAGTATCAATTGAAGTGCTCTCTCATTCTTACCTTTCATCTGGTTTACCAGAGAAAGATATCCTTCCTCAGTCATCACTTCCCAATATTTGTTTTCTCTTCTATTTGACTGTAACTTTTTTTGAGGGCAGAGGACAGTCTTCTACAAAGGCAGCTAAATGTTGAAGTAGCTAGAGTTCTTGGCCTAATGTCAGGAAAAAAGTGAGTTCAAATTAGGCCACAGAAAATTTCTAGTCGTGTGATCCAGATCAAGTCATTTAACTTCTGTCTGATTGGGTTTTCTCAACTGCAAAATGAACAATATAAAAGTACCTATCTCACAGAACCAAACGATATAATATTTATAAAGTACCTGGCAAACAATAGGTGTTTAATAAATATTTATTTTCTTCCCTTTATATTCATTCATTTATTTATTCATTCTTCACTTCTGCCTTTCAGAATCCTTTATATTCCTTCAAAACTCAGCTTAGGAGCAACCTCTTCTTTGAATCTTTCCCTCATCTATCCATTTGTTAGTCTCTGTCTTTCTGTCTCTGACTCTGTCTTACTCTGTCTGTCTGTCTGTCTCTTTTTTATTGTTAGGAGGCAGTTTGGAATAATGAGAAGGATAAGTTCTAAATGATAGATCTGAATATTGAAAAGTGAGCAAAGAAAGAATTATTTAATGTTGAAACTTGGGTTGAATTCACTTGGATTTATAGTTATGATTTAAAGCCACCGGATATATTTTTGTATCTTGGAATTTTCTTTTGCTATAGTAAAGTTTATTTGTGTAAATAAACTAACCTTAGGTGCCAGACCACAACTACAGCACCAAGGTAGAGTAGGAAATGGTGAAAAAAATACTGAGAATGCAAGGCTATAATCTCTGAAGAATGGCTCCCGTTTTTACTCTCAGGTATTGACAGCAAAAAGAGGAACCTGAAATCAGAAGGAACAAGAAACTTGAGTAGGAAGCTTTCTATTTCCTATTTGTCCATGGGAGCTGTTCCCATTTGTCACATTTAGGGAAGGATTTGGACCTGGAAACCCTTATGGGGTCATGGATATAGGCAACTCAGTCCCTGCCTACAAATGCACTATAAGTTATTCTCTGTTCAGGTCTGACCAGTCCTTGCCAGAACTATACAATCCACTTCACCTCTGAGAATTTGTAGAGACCATTCTCTATGTCTAGAATTTATTGTCTCTTCATTTACACACTTATTTTAGATCAAATTCAATTGAGGTGTCACTTTTTCCAGGTAACTTCCCCCATTTTCTCCACTGTAACTTGCACTATTTGGTTTTCTTTGTATTGTTTTTATTTTTGTATATATGTATTCTTTAATTAAAATGTAAGTTTTTTGAAGGCAGGATTTTAATCCCTCACCCACACTTTGGCATTCCTAATACCTAGAACAATGCCTGATATACAAAAGCATTTAATAACTTTTTATTGAAATTGCTTTATACTAAAGTCACTTTTGATATCTAAATTACACACACACACACACATACCTGAATATGTAATGTAGGCAATATGTCATATTTAGGGAGTGACAGGAATAGTCATATGGACAAAAGAATGTGGGGAGACTTGAACTTTGCTTCCAGTTGTGGTATCAATTAAGTAATTATTAAATTTCTATTTTGAGTTAGACACTGTCCTAAATACTCTGATACCCAGATTTGTGGCCTTAGAAAAGTCAATATACCTCTCTTATAAAAAAAAAAGTGATAGGAATTAATAACCTATTGGGTTCTTTCTATTACATAGATTTTATGATTCCATAAATGGAATCTAAAATAACTTTATACTCGATTTTGTTCTTCTGCTAATAGTTCCTAATGGGCTGAATTCAGAGTGCAATACACTGTAAGTGGGATATAGGCCCAGAGTGGACTGGAGATAGCTCCTACTGACTTAGAGATCCAATTGTTAAATTTTTTCAGTGTGAGCATTTACACCTTGGAAATTGGTAAATACTACAAATCAGGGTCTGATGTATTGATTTTTGACTGATAAGTCTTTAAAAAGTGATGAAGAAATGCTAATATTTCAGAATAAAGAGTATTATACATTCATTTTTAAGTAATCCAGTTGTTAAACAGCATGCCTCTGGATGTAGCAAATAAAATAGAACATAAAGCATAGTTTCTGTGGTTAGCATTATCCTATATCAATCTAGTACAGGAAGAGGAAGTTGACACTGTGACTCCAAGGAAAAATTAGGGGAGTGGAATACAATTCACTGAAATGGAATTCAGCCAGGATATGGAGCTACACATTCTTCCTACTGCATTAAACCTTATGGAATGTTTTTGATGACTAAACTGATTTTAACCCATTTTTAGATTATTTTTTTGAAAGATAGCATCTCCAAAGAAATAATAACCCATACCCTAGCCTAACATACAAATTCAAAATAAATGCCCGATTGGATATATAAGTACCAAAGTTTTTTGGATAGTTCCAGTGTGCATTTATTCATCAACCCCCTTAATGACACTTAATAATACTCCTAATAAGTTAAGAGTCCCATGTGGCAAAGACTTTGACATATGCAAACAATATACATAAGAATTCTCATAAAATATATTTCAGAAAAGAACTTCCAATAAGATGGTTGAAGAAAGGGAAAATAATTCTAAATATAACCAAAATAAATCTGTGTTTTGGAGTAGATAAATCTTTAAATGAACATTTTCCCCCTAGGGTAGTTGCAAAATGATTAACAGAGATTTGTCGAGTGATTTTCAAAATCAAGGGCACAAAAACATAACCCTTTGACTTTTGACATATTTCAAGCATCAAAGTCAGTAAGTCCCAGGGTAAATGGATTATAATTGTACATTTTAAATGGGAGTAACTGTACCTGAATCAAGTGTGATTACCATTGGGTCCCTGAAGGCAACTTTAGGTACTCAGCTCCTATTTGATTTCATATTCTATGACTTACAATCCACAGTTTTTTTTCATGAATCTTAACCAATCAGAACAATAGTCTTAGGACATCAAAGTAATGTGAAAAGACATTTATCTAAAATATAGTTGCAAAATAAAATATATAAAAAGGCTATATAATAAACAGAAAACATCACCTATTTCCCCTAAACCTTTTTCCTAACCTCTAGAAAACGAAATGCTGCAAGTTTATCTTATCCCTGCTTTGTGCTGTTAAATCAATAGGGTGAAGCCACTAGCTCCCAGCTTTTCTATTCTCTCCTCACTGTCTTTTTTTTTCATTCCTCTTTCAGTGGTCCTAATTCTACCATCAATACCTTTGATTTCTCTTTTGAAACTATACAAGCTTCTTTCTACATGAACAGCATACTATCATCCAACCAGAGTCCATATTTGGAGACCATCATTACCTGGCAAGCTTCCCATGAGCTCATGTCAGATGAAGTTCCCCCCTTCTAAAGCAAATTTACCCAATTCTACATTTCTATTTGTGCTATGTCACTGCCAAATGATGTTTGTTATGTTATTTCTAATGCATTTTCTAATTATGGTGGGGGGTTTATCTGGAAAGTACTTTCTTTATTTTGAACTTATTCTCAAAATACTTTCAATTATGAAATACTGAAACTTTGATGTGAGTGCTTACATTTAAGCTTAATAAATTGAAATACTTATATATCCTATGCTGAATATACACAGTAATCCATCTATAAATGTCCTTCCTTCCTTCTTCCCTTCCTCCCTTCCTCCTTTCCTTCCTTTCCTCATTCCTTCCTTCCTCCCTTTGTTCCTTCCTTCCTTCTCTTCCTTCCTTCCTCCATTTCTTTTTTCCTTCCTTCCTTCCTTCCTTCCTTCCTTCCTTCCTTCCTTCCTTCCTTCCTTCCTTCCTTCCTTCCTTTCTTCCTTCCTTCCTTCCTTCTTTCTTGTTTTTTCTTTCTTTTTTCTTCTACCTCTATTATTTTTTAAAAGAATTCTCACCTTCTGACTTAATATTTATTCTAAGACAGAAGGGCAGTTAAGCGATTGGAGTTAAGTGATTTCTCCTCAGTCACACAGCTAGTTTGTCTCTGAGACTAAATTAGAATCCAGGTCCGTTGAGAGGACTGCTCTGGTACTCTATTAACTGTGCTACCTGGCTATCTCCATTATTCTTACATGACAGAATGTTCTTCTAACATGATATATGACATTTAAAGATTACAATTTTAATGAAATCTAAACGAACAATTTCTGATATTCAGTTGGAAATTAAGTGTTAAATTTAATTGCCTCTTTCTATTTTGGCCTTTTCTGATATTGCTTCCAGAGTATAACACAATTTGAAGCAAATTCTATCCTCTTACATTTACTATTTGTTTGAGCCTCTCAAAAAAGTCAATAAACCTCTCCAGGTCCCAGAGAAATCTCTACAATTATTAGTTGAAGAGAATATACCTGTATACATTGGTAAAGGGAGTTTGGCAATTGTGGGTTATCCTATCTAATACAAATAAAATCACTGGTCTATCTTCTTCCTTCTCTGCCTTCCCCACTCATTTTTTTAACATCAAAAGCCTGGGTTCTTCAACCCCAGGAGTTTTCATAGGTTCCTTTAGACATATTTTGTATATTATGAACCCCTTCTCAGAAGTATGTTATTTAATATATAAAAGAAAAATTTAAGATTACAAAGAAAACCAAGTAAAACTAGGTATTTTGAAATATTTATCTATGTATATGTAATAACCCTCTTGAATTAATTATGTATATAATTTTAAAGTTTTTCAAAGTGTTTTATATATTCAAATGAACAAAGATATACTTTCAAGAGCCAGTAAGCTTTAGAACTATTTGGTTTATGGACCTCACATTAAAGACCTTTGTTCCATATGTATGTGGTCAAATCAGTTCTAAAAAAATGGTCCATTTTTCCTTTCAAACAGGATGTTCCACTCCTCCCTCCTCTAACCCATCCCCTTCTTCTGCAGAATGGAGAGCATGAGCTTCAGGCAGAGATTTAAATGCTGGAGTGGATCCAAGAACAAGGGAAAACTTGAAATGGAGTTATCACTGAAATAAACTCGCTGCTTCATTATGGAAGACCACAGTAATGCTTGTTTCTATGTCTGATAACAAAGTTTTATTTTTCTCCAACGATGAGTTACAAGAAATGTCTATGTAAGGCAGTTAACTCTTTCCAGCAGAGTCCTGCATTGAAGGCAGCCAGTGGAACGAAAGCATTTGGCCCGAGGCCTAGTGCTATTGGTAAACCACAATTTCTTGCACTGCCACTATAATTTAAATTAAGTAGAAGCCAGGCTTATAAACCCACATTATGACCCAAACTTTATGGTCCTTTTATATCTCCTGGGTTCTGATCACAATGAAACTTTCTCCGTCTAAAGCAATTTAATACAAACATTCCTTTGGCAGACTATAAAATGTGATTTTGCAGTCAACCTTTTATGGGTATGTTGGGTGCATATTGTATGCCCAGTTGGAAAAGAGGAAGAAAAAACAAGATGACAATGTAGGCATTGAAACACATGTGTTGGAGTTAGCAGAAAGCAAATTTACACATAAAAAAAAATGGATAAATCTATTCCTCCTTTCTGTTCCCCTCCACATCATTTCTTTTTTTGTTTTGTTTTGTTTTGTTTTTGTCTATAGAAAGCATGTGTCCAAAATTAAGGCTAAATTTTTTTGGCTTGCTTAAAAGGAATAAAAAGGAATCGGTAGAACTAAAAGTTCCCTACCTCTGAAACTTCTCTTGTCCTGTTTCCCCAGATTATTTCTCTTTGCAGGTAGTGGAAAATCCTGATTTTGCCTGTGGTTCTAGTTCTTAGCAATAACCCATGAAAATATGAGTTGCACATAGAATGAGAAGCATATAGCAAAGTTTTAGGTCCAAAACTTGTTTTTGTAGTTAAGCTAAAATAATGCCAGATGTTTCTTGAGATTTAGTAGAATTATATCATACGTATTTTTTAAAATCCTGAAAAATAAATCAATAATGAATCATGGAGATTGGAAATACAGCAGAGAATGATAAGAAATGGACTTTTTTTGAGTGTTACTGCTAGTGCCACACAAACTTAGTGGGCACTGAAATGTATGAATTGATGGAATTCTGGGAATTATAAGGCATTTGAGTATCCCAAAAGACCATTCGAAAGTAGAATAATCTCAACAGCAGAAACACTTACCAAAAAATGGCATAATTCAGATGTTCTATAATTCCCCCAGAGAAAAAAGAATCATTCCCTTTTCTTATTGGGTCTGGCTATTCTTCCTATATGTCAGAATAAGAGGAGACAGGTGGCTTTCTCACATCTGGCAAAGGTAATAAATATCCCTGTGTTAACGGCTCTAAAATGAACACTGGGAAACAAAGAAAGCAGTGGGGTGGTAAGGACCACCCGCCTATCACTTTAACATACACCAGCATTTGCTTGTTTGTTCTTTAACCAAGGATGCTGGTTAACATAGACAATAAATAGTGGTAAACAGCCACAAATGGAAATGCATAAGAACAAAAGAAAGAAACTAAGCTGATGAAAAGCTTTACTTGTTGAAAGATGAACATTTTGTCCATTGCCCAGGGCAAAAAACACTGACAGATGATGGGTGGATGAGCAAAGTTACATTCTGAAATCTGCTTGCTAAATACATTCAAACTTCCATCATTCCATTTATCTTCTCCAGTGGCTGCACTACCACTAATGTGGTTTTTTTTTGCCCTTTAAATGGCACTGTGCATCTCTGTAACCTCACTCAATAGTACTGGACCAATAATCAAGGAGATTAAGGGAAGAGATTGATGGGAATAACCTTGCAGGGATGGTCTTCAATAGGTGATCCCCTGCTGTTGAAACATTCAGGGGTAGGGGATGCTTAAGCACTGCTATTAACTCAGCATCTGCTCCCTTCAGTTTGTTCTTAAGTGTCTGCGGAGCCTCAGCAGGGGAAACAAGTGAAGATTCTACTTCTCTTTAGAAAACCTATCATGCCTTTCTTCAGAATGGCCAAGGGAAAACATAAGATTCCAACGCTGTGACAAGTGGTGAATCTAAAGGCCTATCCAGATGTGACTCCCATGATTTTCTTTTCATTAAATAAATTAAAAACTAATTTATTTTTGTTTGTTTGTAGTTGTATTTATCCTTCCAGTTCTGAATATATCCCTTCACTTCTATTTGGCAATGAACCAGTTCAACAAAAAGCATTTTATTAAGTACTTAGTATGTGTCAAGGACTGTGTTTTCATGCTGGGGATATTAAGAAAAGTTAAAACTGTCCTTGCCCTCCAGATATTCACTTTATAATGGCCAAAACAACATGTAGGTAACTAGGTGCATACCATTGGCCTACAGAATAAACAGAAAGTAATACCACAATGGAAGGCACAAATATCTGAGGGAGTAAATCAGAGCTTTTTAACAAAGATTTAAAAATTGAAAAAAAAAGTAAAACGATTAAAAAAAATCAATCAACACACTAATCGAGTTTGATAGTATAAGTAATAATCAAAACCCATAATTTCTCCACCACTGGAAAGAAGCATTATCTTTTCTTAAACAGAAATTGAGACATCAATTATATAAGATTAGGTTTTTCTTTGGTTTTAATTGTACTTTTCATTCATTTTATATAATCATTGTAGATTTTCCCTATTTCTGCTTAATTTACTCTGTGTCAATTCATTTAGGTCTTCCTATGATTCTTTGAATTCTTACATGTATCTATCTATATATGTATAGATATAACTTGTATTGTTATAATTCAATAATATTTAGTTCCATTCCTGAAACATGTTTTCTTTAGATATTCTTGTAAGGGATCATAGACTTTCATTTGGAAGTATTGCCACATTAAAACATAAAAGCCATACTTTAAAATTTTTAATTTTTCTTTTCTAGGTCTGCCAGATATCTTTCCAAATTCAATATGAGTCATGAATTCTTCCTCTGAAATTCTGAAGGACAATGATGGCAAAATGTTGAAACTACATCTTGACCTTCCTATGCCATGACTGCTGCAGAAAAATTTCAGTTGTAATAAGAAAGAACTCTGTTTTCACAGGAAAAGTTACTCTTTTCATGAAGCTATCATGAGCGTTACTGAGTAGGAGGTAATTGGCTTCTGCCCTTTCCAGAAAAACAACCATAATGGAAAATTTAACATTTTACTCATGGTAGGGCTCATAAAACCGCCACTGTACAATGCTCCCAACTGATGTTTCATATTTTGATTCATGATGGGGAAACATGCATTGTTGAACTTCAATATAATAATTAGGCTGAAAAACATTCAGAGCACTCAGAATTGACTTTACTAGAAAATGTTTGCTGTTTCCTACTTCCAGTTACATAAAAAGAAAATGTCTTGGCACCATAACTCAATTTGTACCAAAGTAGAAAAGAGGAGTAAAATTGAAAAATAACAGCCAATGGATTTTATTTTAATATGTCTCCCTCCAAAATTTATTATTGAGGAGACTTGGAAATATTAAGAAAGGACCCCATTGGGATAGTTCTCCAATGGCATGACTACTGCTATTTACAGGTCAATTGAAGGGTATAATGCCTCCAGATAGCAAAAGGATACAAATATTACGTGTAAGAACATTTCTATAGAACTTGATACAACATATACAAAATACTTATCCCTCAAGTTTGCACTGATTTCCATGATCAAAAACAAAGTTGGAAGGTATTGCAGATGTCATTTACTACAAGGAATAACTAGCTAATTTTTTTCTCCTTAACATTACTGGCAATAGGTTCATTCATTTTCTGATGGATGAACTAGAATAGTGAAGAGGAACTCACTGACTTCTAAGGTAATCTCGGCAACTTTTGAATCCTTCTTATTGTCAGGAATTGCATCCCTCGCCCCTAACCTCAACATTCATATCAAGCCTTGATAAATAGAACTATCTTCAGTATTCACTTATTGCTTCATATTCTGCCCCAATGCCAAGCAGAACATGTCTAACCTCTCTTCCAAATGACAACTCATCAAATATTTGGAAAGAATTTGTGTTCCCTTACATTTACCTACCACGCCCTCTGCACCTCCTGACTGGCAATCAATCTTTTCTTCACTTTTCTTCACAGGCTAAATATCCCCATATCCTTCAATTGTCTCTCAATTTAAAAGAACCTTTCAAAATCAGGATACCCCTCCTTTTTCTTCCTATCAAATTTCTTTTCAACCTATTTTTAAGCATGCAATCCAAACTTGAACATAACACTTCAGAACCAGATTTACTATAACAAAGAAAAATGGAAATTTCCCAAATGGATTGAATGAACGAATGGATTAATGACATTTTTAATTATTAAAAACTAATTATTTGGGGCAGCTGGATAGCTCAATGGATTGAGAGCCAGGGCTAGAGATGGGAGGTCCTAGGTTCAAATCCGGCCTCAGACACTTCCCAGCTGTGTGACCCTGGGCAAGTAACTTGACCCCCATTGCCTACCCTTACCACTCTTCCACCTATAAGTCAATACACAGAAGTTAAGGGTTTAAAAAAAAAACTAATTATTTGCCAATCACATGCTAAAAGAAAAAGATACTCCCTGCCTTCAAGGAGTTTACAATCCAATAGTTCTGTCAAGACAATGGTGTCTGACAATGGGATTTGTATTTCTGTAACATTACTTAAAAATACATTATGTTCCAAAATCTTAATGCAATTCTAAAGTGTTAAAACTTGATGGAAGAGGAATAATGGGAGTCTGGCAATGGATAGAGTTTACCTACATATGATCGTTGAGAATATATTTTTTTTGATCCCTGTGGATCTGACAAAAAAAGAACTTTTAACTGAAAACAAAAGAGTCTGAGGAAGAAAAAAAGAACTTTTAACTGAAAACAAAAGAGACTGAGGGTGAAAACTGAAAAAGAAAAACATTTATCCACCAAATTAGTTATATTTAATGAAGAAGACTTACCTTAATATTTCCAGAAAATCATAGAAGATTAAATTCAAGAAATAAGACAGTAATTAAATCCAAATTCCCATATACATATACACAAGTTCATAAAGTATAAAATGATATAAAGATGATTCAGAGCAGGCAAACTTTTTTAAAATTTATTTAATTAATTTAGGATATTTTTCCATGGTTATACGATTCATATTCTTTCCCTCCCTTCTTCCTTCCCCCCAATCATACCTAATGAGCAATTCAAGTTGGTTTTACAGGTATCATTGATCAAGACCTATTTCCATATTATTAATATTTCCCATGAATGGGAATATAGACTCTAAATGAATAAATATGGAAATAGGTCTTGATCAATGATACCTGTAAAATCAACTTGAGTGATCATGTAGAGTCTATATTCCCATTCGTGTCCCCATCTAACCATATGATCAAGGAGATATTATTCTTCTGTGTTTCTCCATCCACAGTTCTTTCTCTGGATGTGGAAAGCATTCTTTCTCTTAAGTCTCTCAGAATTGTCCTGTATCATTGCAATGCTGCTGGTAGAAAAGTCCATTACATTCAATTGTGCCATAGTGTAGCAGTCTCTCTGTACAGTGTTCTTCTGGTTCTTCTCCTTATGCTCTGTATCAATTCCTGCAGGTCCTTCCAGTTCACATGGAATTCCTCCAGTTCATTATTCCTTTTGGTACAATAGTATTCCATCACCAATAGAAACACAATTTGTGCAGCCATTCCCTGATCAATGGACAGCCCCTTCATTTTCCAAGTTTTTGTCACCACAAAGGGCACCACTATAAATATTTTTGTACAAGTGTTTTTCCCTATTATCTCTTTTGTATACAAACCCACGAATGGTATAGCTGGATCAAAGGGTAAGCAGTCATTTAAAGCCCTTTGGGCATAATTCCACATTGCTTTCCAGAACGGTTGGATAGATTCACAACTCCCCCAGCAAAGACATTAGTGTCCCAGTTTTACCACATCCTCTCCACCATTTATTACTTTCCTTTGCTGTCATATTAGCCAATCTGCTAGGTGTGAGGTGGTATCTCAGAGTTGGTTTGATTTATATCTCCCTAATTGAGAGAGATTTGGAAGACTTTTTCATATGCTTATTGATAGTTTTGATTTCTTTATCTGAAAACTATCTATTCTTGTCCCTTGCCCATTTATCAATTGAGAAATGGCTTGCTTTTATGTACAATTGATTTAGGTCCTCATAAATTTGAGAAATTAGACCTTTGTCAGAGGTTTCTGTTATGAAGAATTTTTCACAATTTGTTGCCTCCCTTCTAATTTTGGTTGCATTGGTTTTGTTTGTACAAAACCTTTTTAGTTTAATGTAATCAAAATTATTCATTTTGCATTTTATGATATTCTCTTTCTCTTGCTTGGTCTTAAAATCTTTCCTTTCCCATAGATCAGACAGGTATACCATTCAATGTTCACCTAATTTACTTATAGTTTCCTTCTTTATATTTAGGTCATTTACCCATTCTGAATTTATCTTGGCATAGGGTGTGAGATGTTGATCTAGACCTAATCTCTCCCATACTATTTTCCAATTATCCCAGAAGTTTTTGTCAAACAGTGGGTTCTTGTACCAAAAGCAGGGATCTTTAGGCTTATCGAATACTATCTTGCTGAGGGCATTTAATTCAAGTCTATTCCATTGATTCTTCCTCTGTCTCTTAGCCAGTACCATATTATTTTGATCACCACTGCTTTACAGTACAGTTTAAGATCTGGTACTGTTAGGCCCCCATCCTTAACATTTTTTTTCATTATTTCCCTTGATATACTTGATCTTTTGTTCTTCCAAATGAAATTTGTTATAACTTTTTTAATTAAATAAATTTCTTGGTAGTTTCATAGGTATGGCACTGAACAGGTAAATTAATTTGGGTAGGTTTGTCATTTTTATTATGTTAGCTCTTCCTACCCATGAAAAATTATTGCTTTTCCAATTGTTTAGATCTACTTTTAATTGTGTGAAAAGTATTTTGCACTCGTGTTCATATAATTCCCATGTTTGTCTTGGCAAATAGATTCCTAAATATTTTATATTGTCTAGAGTGATTTTGAATGAAGTTTTTCTTCCTAAATCTTGCTGCTGAGTTGTGTTGGAAATATATAGAAATGCTATTTATGTGGGTTTATTTTGTATCCTGCAACTTTACTAAAGTTGTTGATTATTTCCACTAGCTTTTTAGTTGATTCCCTAGGATTCTTTAAGTAGACCATCATATCATCTGCAAAGAGTGATAATTTAGTTTGTAATGTTGAAAATCACACTGCCATATTTGCATGGGGCAAGTTGGAAATTTGCCCCAGTTATAATGTGGAACTTGGCATGAGCCAGGCTGCTGTTGCCACCTGAGAAGTTGGAAGCCAGGGTATATAAAGAGCTGGCAAACCCTGCTTACTTCATTTCTCACTGGACTTCTCACTTCACTTCTCATTTTGCCTTATACACCTTTGGGATCCAGGGAGGTGGAAGTGAGAATATGGGTAGGATTATAGGATTTAGACTAGAAAAGGGTCAAACCAATCCTGCAGGACCATACTAACATCACATCTGGCAAACCAAACCAACCTTTAGCCAAAAAATAATTTTATTTTATTTTCAAAGAGACTACATCATTCTGGCCCAGGGCTATCTACCCTGGGTCAGCAGAGGAGCATTCAGGAAAGACCTTATATCATTTTAAGCCTGAGAAATCATCTATCCTAGTTCTTATTTTTACCTAAAACTCTCTCCAATCACCTTTACCTAAACTTGATTATCAATAAACCCTTAGCTTTAATCCAAGAACTAGTTGTTTGCTTACCTTCATCTTAAGTCTAATAGGGATAGCTGCTTGAACATCTAAGTGCTACAGCCAGAGGAAACTCCATTACTGTAGACAGGAAGTGCTACATCTCCCTTTCTGTCTTATTTCTCTAAATTCCAATACGGTTTCACTTCCTCATCAGGACAGGGGCTGTAGAACATTCACTTTAAAGGAGCTTGATGCCTAGGTTGAGAGAGTTTCTCCCATCACTCTGCTAGCCTGTGTGCTGGATCCTTGATTCATTTATATTCAATTTAAAGCCCAGCCCTGGTACTGACCAATATCATCCTCTCTATAGCTAGCTCCTCCTCCTTCCATTATTATTACTAGCTATAGCCCTTTATTAATTACAAGTTTCCTCATTGCCTATTTTAATCTCTTCAATTTCTTTTTCTTCTCTAACTGCTACTGCTAATGTTTCTAGTAAATGTTAAATAATAGAGGTGATAGTGGGCATCCTTGCTTCTGTCCTGATCTTACTGGGAAGACTTCTAACTTATCCCCATTACAGATGATACTTGCTGAAATTTTTAGAGCTTTTTATTATTTTTATGAAAGGTCCTTCTATTCCTATACTTTCTAGTGTTTTCAATAAGAATGAGTGTTATATTTTGTAAAAGACTTTTTCTGCATCTATTCTGTTGGTTTGGTTATTGATATGGTCAATTATGTGAATGGTTTTCCTAATATTAAACCATCTTTATATTGTTGGTATTAATCCCCCCTGATCATAATGAATAATTCTTATGATCACTTACTGGAGTCTTTTTGCTAGTATTCTATTTAGATTTTTGCATCTATGTTAATTAAGGAGACTGATGTGTAGTTCCTTTCTCTGTTTTTGGTTGGCCTGGCTTTGGAATCAGTACCATATTTATGTCATAAAAGGAACTTGGTAAAACACAATTTCTTCTTTGTCAAATAGTTTGTATAGTATTGGGATTAGTTATTCTTTAAATGTTTGATAGAATTCACTTGTGAATCCATCTGGCCTTGGGGATTTTTTCTTAGAGAGTTCTTTGATGGCTTGTTCAATTTCTTTTTTGATATAGGATTAAGTATTCAATTTCTTCTTCTGTTGATCTAGGCAATTTATATTTTTATAAATATTCAGGCATGTCATCTAGATTGTCATATTTATTGCCATGTAATTGGGCAAAAATTTTCTTAATAATTAACTTAATTTCCTCTTCATTAGAGGAGAGGTCTCCCTTTTCATCTTTCATACTATTAATTTTGATGTTTTTCTTTCCTTTTTATTAGATTAAATAGTACTTTATTTTATTTGTATTTTCAAAGTGTAAGCTTCTAGTCTTATTTATTAGTTCAATAGTTCTTTTACTTTCAATTTTATTAATTTCTCCTTTCATTTTTAGTATTTCCAATTTATTTTTTATCTAAGTATTTTTAAGTTGTTTGCTTTCTAGTTTTTTAATTTGCATGCCCAATTCATTTACCTCTTCTCTCTCTCATTTGTTGTTCTATGCTCTCTGAGATATGAATTTTCCCCTGAGTACTGCTTTGACAGCATCCAATAGATTTTGATATGATGTCTCCTCAATGTGATTCTCTTCAATGTAATTATTAATTATTTCTATGATTTGTTCTTTTGCCAACCAATTTTGGAGAATTTTCTTATTTAATTTCCAATTAATTTTTTATTTTATTTTATTTGTTATTATTTAATAAAAATGATATTATTAAATTTTTATTTTATTCCAATTAATATTTTTATTCTCCATATGCCTTTACTAATTATAATTTCATAGCTTTATAATATGAAAAGGAAGTATGTGTTTTTTCTGCTTTTTTGCATTTGTTTGCAATGTTTTTATAACCTAGTACATGGTCAATCTTTGTGAATGTTCCCTGTGCTCCTGAAAAGAGGGCGTATTCCTTTTTGTCCCTATTTATTTTTCTCCACATATCTATTAATCTAATTTTTCTAAGATTTAATTCACATCTCTTACCTCTTCCTTATTTATTTTTTTTGGTTTGATTTATCTAGATCTGATAGAAGAAGTTTCAGGTCTCCCAGTAGTATAGTTGTACTATATATTTCCTCTTTATGGTCTGTTAACAGAGTTTTTATTAATTTCTATCTTTCTCTATTTATAAGGCAAAGGAGTAATAAGATTTCTTAGTAAGAGACCTCCTGTTGCACTACTTGTCAGTTGGTCAACCCCTGCTGTATAGGTTGGCAGTTGGTGACAGTTAGAAGGGTGTGGCTGAGTGTGCTTTGTAAGTTGCAGACTGTTGGAAAAGGCTTTTGTCTCTAGGTCCCCTAGAGAAAGGAGTGTGTGTGGCTTGCTCTCTCTGGGACTGTGAGGGGACTGAGAAACAGATTTATTGCCTAAACAGCCTTATTGATTATTAATTAACTTGGATAGAATAGGTAGATAGATAGTGGTTATATTATTAGATAGTGAGAATAGGAGAGTAGGCAAGGGCTTTGACCTAACAGAAGATATTGCCCTCTGATGCAGATAGATTTAGGGTTTTTTTTTTTAGAGAAATTTACTTAGGATTGGGATATGGGGTATAGTTACAAGCTATTGTAAGATGACTTTCACTTTGCTCCTTCCTATTTTCTATCTGTATTTCTTAATAATAAACTAAGTGTTTTGCATTTAATCAAGTGTGCACTGACTTTTGATCAAATTCCTGCCCCCCCCCCAATTTAACCCTTCCTGGCCCCAATAGTTTCTCCTATAAAAATATTGATGATATACCATTTGGTGCATACATGTTGAGTGCTGCTATTTCCTCATTGTCTATAATGCTTTTTATCAGGATGTCATCACCTTCCCTATTTCTTTTAATCAGATTTATTTTTATTTTGGCTTTGTCAGATATCATGATTGCTACTCTTGCCTTCTTTTTCTCAGTTGATGCCCAATAGATTTTGCTCTAGCCTCTTATCTTTACTCTGTACCTGCCTCATCCGTGTTTCTTGTAGACAACATAGAATAAGATTTTGCTATTTGCTACTAATAGCTACTCTGCTATTTGCTTCTGTTTTATGGGTGATTTCATCCCATTCTCTTTCAGAGTTATAATTACCACCTGTCTATTCCCCATCATTTTGATTTCCTCTGCTAGTCCTGCCCTTTCTTCTTTCACTATTTCCTTCTACACCAGTCTTTTCCTTTTAATCAATATCCCTATTCCCCACCCTTATTTTACTTTACTTTCCACCCTCTCCCTTCTTATTCCCCTCTTATTTTTCTTTAAGGTCTATTAAATTCCCTCCCCCCTCTCTTTCCCTACTTTTTGATACTCCCCATTCCTCTTGCCTCATTGGTTTTTCCCTCTCAACTTCTCTGTAGGGAAAATTAGAATTCTATACTCCAGTAGATCTAGCTGCTCTTCCTGCTCAGAACTGATTCCACTGAGAGTAAGGTTTAAGTATTACATATTACCAGTCTCTTCTTCTCCTTCTTATAATAGTATTCCTCCCCCTCCCCCTTGCATGCACCTCTTTATATAGTAGAAATTATCCTATTTTTCCTTTTCCTTTAAGTTTCTCTAAGTGTCATTTTCTAGTACCAACCCCACCTTTTTTTTGCATATCATCTTAAACCACTTAGTACCCCGGCCTCTACTTATGAATAATTCTTCTATCTACTATGATAGTGAACATAGCTTTTTAGAGTTATAAAGATCATTTTTCTATATAGTAATATAAACATTTTGACCTTTCTAAAGACCTTAAAAATTTTTCCCCCTCTTTTTTATCTTTTCATGTTCCTCTTTTATTTTGTATTTGGACATCAACTTTTCCATTTAGTTCTGGTCTTTTCTTTAGGAATACTTGGAAATCCTCTGTTTCATTAAATGCCAACTCATTCCTCTGGAAGTATATAGTCAGTTTTGATGGGTAGATGATCCTTGGTTGTAGACCCACTTCTCTTGCCCTTCTGAATATCATATTTCAAACCTTGAGGTCCTTTAGTGTGAAGGCTGCCAGGTCCTGTATAATACTGACTAGTATTCCTTGATATCTGAATTGTCTGTTTCTGGCTTCTTGCAATATTTTCTCCTTGGCTTAGAAGGTTTTGAATTTGGCAATTACATTCCTCAGGATTGCCTTTTGAGTATTTAATAAGAGGGTGATTTTTGTATTCTTTCAATGTCCATTTTTCCCTCTTGTTCAAGAACATCGGGGCAGTTTTCTTAGAAAATTTCGTGTAATATGATGTCAAGGATTCTGTTTTTTTCTAAATGTTCAGGGAGACCTATGATTCTCAAATTGTCTCTCTTGGACCTGTTTTCCAGCTTGGTTTTCCTTTCAATGAGATATTTCATGTTTCCTTCTTTTTTGTCATTCTTTTGACTTTGCTTTATTAATTCTTACTGTCTTGTGAGATAATTAGCTTCTATTTTCCCAATTCTAGTCTTTAAAGACTGGTTTTCAGCAATGATCTTTTGATTTTCCTTTTCAGTTTGGTCTATCCTGCTTTTTTTGGCTTCCAGCAGGTCAATACTGGTCTCCAATTTGCTTATTATTTCATGTTCTTTCTGTGGCAACTTTTCCAAGTGGGAGATTCTGTTTTTTAAACTCTTATTTTCCTTTTAAATGACTTCATTATGTTAAAGCTAATAAATATTGAATAGCAGGTTGATAAAGTTGTCAGTGTTATTAGATATCGATAGGAAGTTGATAAAGGTCGCAGAGATCTTTTTGGTAAACCAGCAGCACTATTTATTACAGAGAAGTAATTTGGATAAGAGTAGGTGGTAGAAAAATGGGATAATATATCTCTTAATCCTTATGCTATATCTTAAATCTAAATCCTATACTAAATTATCTAAAAACTATATGAATGAAATCTTCTTGCCTGACAAAGCAGGCCTGAATAAAAATATTCTTTATAACTATGAATTAATTCACAATCTATCTTAACTTAACTAATAGATGAACATTTATCAGTAAAAACTCTTTAAATAATTCTTCTATTAACTGTCAGCTGAAATTGTCAATCACACAGACACAGACAGTTCTCTAGTTCCCCTCAAAGTCCTGTGGAGAAAAGGCCTCAGAGTCAGACCTTCCTCCCTCAGAGTACTTACTGAGAAGGAAAAACCCCTCAGTAACCAGAATCTTTCTCTTTTGATATCTATATCCCAATCTCACAAAAATAACTGTCATATCTTCTTGACTGAGAGAAAGACATCAAAATCCCCAGATACCCTATTCCCTAGGAAGACAGAGAATACGGAGTTCCTTAACTGACTCTTTCTCTTTTTTACAGTTTTCTCTTAAAGAGACAGAGTTCCAAACTGTCTGCTACTGCCTCTTAAAGAGATAGAGGGCAAGAGCTCTCTGTTGCTGCCTCTTAAGAAGACAGCATACAAAGTAAAATCCTTCCTCTAACATAAGACTTCTGCTCCTTATGTGACAGAATGTAATTATGAAATTCCTTATAAAAAGTACTTTCTCCCACTTTTCTTCCCATTATTCCTCCATCTTTCTTACTTGGTTTTATGGATTCTTCTAGAGTTCCTCAAGAGCTTGTAACCAATTTCCACTCGTTTTGGAGAGTTTTGATATATTTTCTTGTTTGTTGCTCTCTGCTGTCACCTCTGTACTCTGCTGTTTTTCTCCATAGATGTTCTCCAGATTCAAAGGCTTTTTCTATTACATATCATTTATTTATTTATTTAGGTACTTGTGGATTGTAGTTCTTGGGTGTTGGTGACCATTCCTGTGTTATTTTCTCTTCCCTTCCCAATCAGAAGTCTGAATGAGGAGGGCAGGAAGCAAGTGGTTTTTGCCCTGTAGCTATTTTTCTAGTCTCTGCAGTATCTTCTGTGACCAGCTCAACTCTGCCTTATTTTTGAGCCTGCACACCATTGTCCTCAGCCTCTGGTCTCAAGTTTGGCCACCAAAGCCTTGCCCTACTCTCAGAGATAAGTCTGTGGTACCCTCACCTAGCCCCTGAGAACATAGAGATTGCCCTGGCCCTCACTCTGACTCTGGCATGGTAGGTGGTGTGAGGGAGGGGTGATCAGCTCAAACTTTGGTAGGTGTAAAATTTCCCCCTTGTTAAGTGGAAATGCCCAAACCCTGCCTACCTTTTAGGCTGCTCCCTGCTTCCTTCACTCATCTGATTTTGACTTTTGTCCTTGAGAGTCTTTAGTTTGGTTGTGAGAACAAGAAGACCCTTCCTTCTACTCTTTAGCCTGGAAGTCCAGAGGAGGCAAACTTGACCTCTAAGGCTTGTAACTATTAGGACTCATGAGAAAATGTCTTTGGAAAAGGAATAGAGTAGGTAAATTGGAGAGGGAGTTGGTACAGTGGACTTATATGATTAATTTTTATTTTTTAAAACCCTTCTTTTCTGCCTTTGGTGGAATTCTAAGATAGCAGAGCAACAAGGGTTAGGCAGCTGGGATTGAGTGACTTGATTGGGGTCCATAGCTAGGAAGAATGTGAGGCCAGATTGAACCTAAGTTTTCCCAATGCCAGGGCTAGTCCTCTATCCATTATGCTACTTACTGTCCCAGATTAATATATTTTATAGATATTTGTGATTAAATTTAGGAATTAGAGAGAAGAAATAGTAGAGATCATTTAGGTAACAATCAATAGATCAAAAGTCATATTGCCATTAAAATATATTAAAGAACATATGAGCAAAAAGAAGCAGCTCAGGATATATCATGTCTGGGTTAGAAGTATAGAGTATTAATTATCATAATTAATGAAGAAGGCCAAATATGACCCAGGTTTAAAAAAATGTGTCAAGTAGAAAAGATCGTGGAGTGTACAAACTCTATAAAAATGGACTTGACATTGCTTCATGGTAAAATTCTCACCTAACATCAAAAGAAGTAGTGATCTGAAAGAGAAGGAAGACTTAATCAATAGTAAATCATTTATTCCCAGTTATTTTGGCACAAACTCATAATATTAGTCAGGAGGCTTAATATGATGGTTGCTTTGAGGTGAGGAGATGTAAAGTTACTGAAAGTTCTGAAAGTTCATGGAACACTTCATTCCCAAAGGACCCCACCTACTATATCAGTTATTAAATCTATGTTCTTGACAAAATCATTAATTAAAAGAGTGATTTTAGTATGAAAAAAGATAGAGTTGGAGAAAGAGGATTTTCTTTGTATAGCAAATTTGTGGAGAGGGAAAAAGAAGATTGCTCCAATAATTTTAAATATGCAGAAGTGAGGAAGAGAACATGGATAGTAAAAAGTCATAAAATGACTACTAAAATCACATAAACATGTAAAATATTAAATTAAATTTAAAAATAAGTATATAAATAAGTGGAAGGGTATTTGACCCATTCATTCAATACTCTATGACAATAATAATGATGATGAAGAAAAAAGAAGAAAGAAGAAAAAAGAAGAAGGAGGAGGAGGAAGAGGAGGAGAAGAAAAAGTGGAAGAAGAATTGAATTCCATATGCTATAGTTCAGTGGTTCCCAAATGTTTTTGGCCTACCACCCCCTTTCCAGAAAAATATTACTTAGCCCCCTGGAAATTAATTAAAAAATTAATAGCAATTAATAGGAAAGATAAATGCACCTGTGGCTATCACCACCCACCTCGATTGTTGCAGCACCCACCAGGGGGCAGTAGCCCCCACTTTGGGAATCATTGCAAAATTTGATAGAGAACTAATCTTGGAAGTAGGAGGTTTTGGGATTAAGTACCACCTTTGACACATAATGAGCAGTTCATTTAACCTCTCAGTTCCTCAGGTAACTTGAAGAGAAGGTAGAGATATGCATTAGTAAATGGAATTTCCTCATCTAGGAATTTCCTGGACCAATGAAATAATAGGCTCAGTCCTCATCCTCAATAAAAATAAAGTCTTACTTTTGTGTCAGTTAAAGAATTTTGATCTGATTCTTTGGATTGAAGAGAGATAATAAAATACTTAAAACAAATTAATAAAAAAAAACCTGGAGAGCAAAATGAATGACTAAATCAATATAGTAAGTGGAAAAGGTAGACTTGAATTTATTTTTGATTCTAATTTTAGACCTTTTTGTTTCCCAACTTCAGTACTTAGAACAATACAAATAGAAATAGATTTCAAAATAAAAAAGTAAAGAAAATTAGACTTTATTAAATATTCAGCTTAGGTAGTATAGAAATGCAGACTTGTTGACTTTTGATTGTTTTTCAATCATAATTAGCATACCACAATCATAAATAGCAGCAAAGCATTTTAAGATATTTCTATTAAAATATGAGCTTAATATTTAGAAGTAAATGATATGTATGCATATATATATATATTCTAGCTGGAAAGAGAACTCAAAAAATTTGGATTTGAATTTTATTTTAGGCAAATATTATCTCTGATCATGGACAAGTAACAACTTCTCTGAGCCTTAGTTTCCTCATTTGTGAGGAGATAATGATAGCTCTTAACTCAGAGAACTATCCTTGGAATCAAATGTCTCAGAGTATGTCAATTGCTTTGTAAATTTTAAAGTACTCTCTGTAAAGATAAGCAATTATTAATAATTTATGATTCACATTTGATAAACTGAACATTTTTGCAATGCTACTTTAATTCTGAACCATAATTCTAATTGTTGTAAAAGAACAACATGATATAATGAATAGAGTGCTAGACCTCAAATCCCAAACTCAAAAGTTAAAATTGTACCTCTGAAATTTAGTAGCTGTTTGGCCATAGACAAGTCACAACCTTTTTGAATTTTAGCCAGCACTGCAAGACTTATCTATTAAATTATAGATGACTTGTAACCTCCCAGTGGGAAGTCCCTTAGGTATAAAAGCAAATATTTCTGAATAGGAAAGTTTACAGGGGCACATAGCCTGAATGTAAGGTAACATGCCTTAAATACTCAAATAGATACATCTGGTGGACAGGGAAAGTTTTCCTGGATTTTATGACTCACAAACTTCATAATATTCAAATTCCATATGGTATAATAACCTAATGTGGGATTATTAGAACTAGTCTCAAGTGAATGAATAAAAGGATCTAAGCAGGTAATTATAATACACACAAGTATGGCTTTACATGGAGCTTTTAAAGTGTTGACTAATGTTTCAATGCTCTTGTGACTTGGTGAGCTATGAGCACAATTCCCATTTTGTAGGTATAGAAATCAACATCTCACAATTCAATATTAGAGAGAATTAGGTTCTTGGGAATGGGGTGGGCTGCAGTATTCTCAGGCATTGTTCAAATTCAGGGGAAAAAAGTGTATACACCTGGAATTGAATGATAAACTGAGAAGATATTATGTATATACATACACATGTGTATATATATATGTATGATACATTTCTATCAAATACCTACATAGATATTTTATATATGTATATATATATATATTAGACATAGCTATCAAGTAACTATATACAAGGTATTTAAACATAAATGTGTTTGTACACATATTCAGAAAAATAGAATGATCATATAAAAAAGTCAGATAACTATTTTTGGACTATATCTGTGACATCATTCATTTAGAGAACTCCTAATGACAAACTTCCTTTGCCAATGTAAATCATTACCTTCTTTATAGTTTAAAATCTTAGTTTCCTAAGGTACTGAGAGACAAAGTGATGTTATATGCAATATACCATACCCATGAGTTCTATTATCTACCACCATCTCTGCAAACAAACCAGAAGTATTATCTACTCACATATCTTGTTAGAGGCTAAGCTAAGTCTTTATAATTTGCAACATTCAGTTTTTATTATCTTTATATCAGTGTTCATTCTATTTGCATCTTCATAATAATTCCTTGTTCACTTTGTTTTGTTTACTTCATTTTGCATTAAATTATATGATTTCTTATCTTTTACCAGATTCATCATTTTGTAAGACCCAGAAATAATCCATTATATTCGTTATTTGCTAACTATTCCCTACTTGATAGGCATCTTCTTTGTTTCTAATTCCTACTACAAAAAAGCATCACCATGTTTTATTTTGTTCTGTTTTGCTATTATATGGGTCCTTATTTTGCCACTGCCATCCTTGTAGGTGTGCAACCAATAGGGTCTCTAGATTCCATGTCGACATTCCCTTACTTTCTGCCTTAAAATTGATACTGTTTCCAAGGAATAAAAGTGGCAAGAGCTAGGAATTTTTGTTAAGTAACTTGCCAGGGTCACATAGTTGTCTGAGGGCAGATTTGAATCCAGGACTTTCCATCTCCAGGACTGGTTCTATTTGCCCTGAGCCACCTAGTTGCCCCATCAGTATAATTTTAAATAATAGTTTTCTGACTTTTTATGCTCCATGTCCTCCCCCTCTTTTCCTATCCCCAAGATGGCAGGATAATATGATAGGGGTTGTACCTGTGCTATTATACAATATATATCTTCATGTTTGTCATATTGTGAAAGAAGATACATATCACTTACACTAGAGAAAAATTCATGGAGGAAATAAAGTGAAGGGTGGTATGCTTTAATCTGCTTTCAGGCATTTGCATTTCTAAGATTTGCTTTATGCATGCATAATTGAAATAAGTAAACAAATGTGGGTCATCCTGGTGATTTAACTTTTGCCAATCACACAGGGAGAATCAAAAACATCAAATGGTATATACATAATGCTTTTAAGTTTGCAAAATACCTTACACAGGTTATATTATTTGAGCACTCTCTAAGACTAGCATCTACAGCAATACCATCCCTGTTTTATAGCTATTTGGAAATGGAGCCATGATTTGATTGTTATTGAGAATGCCTAAGTAAGCAAAGTTCCTCTATGAGTGCACCTTCCCTATAACTTGGTCTTAGAGAGTTGTTGAGAGAGCTGAGGAGTTGTGTCTGATTCTGGGTCACAAAGAAAGAACTGGTTGGATGGACAACTGTAATCTAGGACTTTCTGACTTCAAGGCCAATTCTCCATCCATTATACCATGTTGACCACCTCTTACCACTTTTTAGACAAAGTGAGGTTCAGAAAATTTATTATATATCTTGCATTTGCATTTGTGTATACATCGGTCTCCCTGACAAGATCATCTCCTTCAGACAGGAAAGGCTATTTCATTTTTGTTGTTGCATATAACTAGCTCCTAACACCCAGCCTGCTAAATAATAAATGATTAATGGGCACTTGTTAATTGATTAATTCAATTGAGATGAACCAATTAACGTTCTTTGTAAATATTAAAATGCTTTGCATACATTAAAATGTATATGCATGTCATTTATTATTATTTATTATTTTAAATACTGCTATACTGCCCATTAGACACAAGCAAGACAGTAAGCTATATAACGGGCCTGATTTACATTAAATATTGCTATTTTTGTCATTGAACCATTTCTTTACTTGTATATTTATGTATGTGTGTGTGTGTGTGTGTATTGATGTTCTGACTTAGGACTTGAACTGAAAGTTACATTACAACCCATACCAGGACACTACCCTCTCTTTTACAAATATTGTACAGATTTATTGCTCATAAACTATATTCTCAGTCCAATTTATTGTAAAATGAATTTTTAAAGCTCAAAGGGAAAAAAAAGAGGTGATACGTTTTTTAAATGAAATAAAAATTTGCCTTTAGGCCACCTTGCAGGTTTGTAATTCAGTAGAACATAAAAATACATGACTGTGGTTTATACAAGCAAACCAATCAGTTTTCTGAGTAGAGATGGGACTCCAGAAAGAGCAGCTTAGTATATTAAATAAGGTTTTCAGAAGCTCCCTAGTTATTTGCAAACCATGCTTAAGTTTAAACTTAATATTTTGAGCCTAGAGAAAGAGCTCCCCATAAACTAGTCTCATCTGTCAAATAGACAATCCACAAGAGCTTTTTAATACTCCAGTAGCATGAATCTTAGGACTGGCTGCCAAAAGTGGTAAGTCTGTAGGAGACTGGGGGAAATTAACATACAGCTTAATTTAGCAGGTAAAGTCATTGCCCAAGTACAAATGTTACTGATATGATATACAGAGAATAAAAGGTTGAGAAGATACCATTGGGATCACTACTCATATCTTAAGTCATACCATTATTAATTTATTTCCGTTTTGTTTTATATTTATGTATTGCTTTTCTATTTCTCTATATTATGATTTCTAAAATACCATTTCTCGTCCAAAGGAATCCTATTCTAAAACAAATATTAAAGTGAGATAAATCAAAGCTTTAGTTATTTCCAACAATATATTCTATGCCTCTAGCCCAAAACCTACCAAGAAGAGGAAGGCATGGCTCCGCTATAGCTGGTAAGTCATATTTCCTTTCCAAATCCCATATGCTATATATCTAAAGACATGGTTGGTATATATCTAAGGAAATACAGAGCTATATACCCCACTGGTTTGCATCCCTCCCACAATGATTATTTGTTGTTATCCATTAGTCAGCCACATTTAGGTAGCTTTTAGAAACATGTATTTACTACAGTACTACACTGTAGTATAAAAAGGCCCAAGTCTATGCTCAACTTTTTCCCACAAACACATACCGATTCTGAAAGAAAGTGGGGTACACTTTAGAGCTGTTGTTCAGTTTTTTCAGGCCCATTCAACTCCTCATAAGCCCATTCAGAGTTTTCTTGGCAAGATATTAGAGTGTTTTGACATTTCCTTCTCTAGCTAATTTTACAAATGAAGAAAAGGAAACAAATGGGGTAAAGAGACTTGCTTATAAGCATCTATGACCAAAGTTGAACTAAGGGAGATAGATCACTTTTCCTGATTCCTGGCTTGGTATCTACTCTGTGATTTACCTGTACTTTTGAGAACTTGCAATAAAATGAACAACTCAGAGCTTCCAGTTGCTGGAAGTTCTATTGTTCTCTTTGAAGGATATTCATCAAGTTCTCATAATTGGATATGACTTTTGTGCTGAACTACACATGGAGTCCTGAAGCTATGATTCCTTAATGTGCCTACCTTTTTCTCTGCCCCACAAATGCAAGCCCTACACCAGCTGTTTCAGGACTAAGAAGCTGATGGATAATTCCAAATCATCTGAAATTCTAAAGCTTACAACATCTCAAGGAGAAGGGAGATCAAAGCAAAGACTCTTTACTTCCTCTTCTAAGTGATTCCTTTTCTGGGGCTTGGTTGCAATCTTCCTCTATTCAGGCATATTCCTAAATATGTTAATATTCTCTAAGTTCTATTTTATAGAAAATCTACAGGGCATGAAGGGTTTCTTCAACTACTTAGTGCCATCATTGTACTTTGCTCAGTGGCTTTCAAGGACTTCTATATTGAGCAAGGATTTGAAGAAAAAAATGTTTAAAGCCTATGATTGATTGATTCATGTCTAATTCACATTCATACCTCTGATTGATTGATTGTTCTCACCAGACAAAGGTATCAGTGTGTATCATCTTGTCACTTACCTTAAGCAGGCTATGATAATTGATTGACTGACTTGAGAGACCCACACCCTTATGAAATAATAATATTTACTCTGTCTATCCCAAAGTATTTTCAAAGTATATATGAATGTGACCTAATTCATGACCTGAGTCTTATAAGTGATATTATCATAGATCTGTAAGTAAAAATAAAAATGATGGAAAGGGTGAGAGAGCGACATTGATAACATTACTTTCCACAAAAACCTAATCCATCATACATGTTGTGAAGTACATACCTTGGGAGGAGCATGAGGCAGTGGCAAAGTAAGGGAAGGCCAGTCATAATGATATCCAGCAGAGATTGTGTCTGTCCTGAGACTGCTGAAAAGAAAATAGCTGCGGTGGCCTGGCAGGAACTCTAAAATACTTTACCATTGTGCCTTAGTGCTATCACTGATTAGGTTGGCACCTCAGGCATTGTGATGAAATTGCTCCTATGAATCTACAAAATAGTTTGGGCAGCATAGCATTGCAGGCTGGTCCTGCACAGAACAGTCATAATAATCTGTTGACATTAAGGACAGTGGAGCAAGTAGCTTTCTTTTTTGGTCTATTACCACGAGTAGGCAATATTCAGTATAATGAATCAAGCATACCAACATCTTGCCCATTAAGAATGATTCAGTATAGATGGTACTTACCTCTTAAGTGCGCAAACCATGAGAACCCATGAAATGAACTGAAGACATGAATAGTTACATATGTATGAGTATTATATCAAAATACAATTGGAAACAATTATAAGTAAAAACATTATTTTTCCCAATCGTACCCTAACATCCAAGTTATACATCAGCATATTGTGATCCAGTACTGGGCAAACATAAAGCAACAATAATCACAACTTTATTCATTAACCTAAGTTAAATAAAATAAGAGATCAGTTCAAGGAGCCACTATAATCAGAAGAGGGAAACTGAAATATCTGAGGTCATTGAGAAACTTTAGTCCATCAGCCACTGTTTTTAGTCTTTACAGAGAATGATAACTAAAAATGAAAGGGGTTTAGCAGAACTGGAATCTCAAATAATTCTGAAAAGCTGATGGGCATATTTAGAGGGGAATTGTGAAATGTTCTTCTTTGAGTTTCATATGGTGAATGAATAGAATTGGTACACCAATTGTACCAGAAGAGAGAAATTTAACAAAACTGGCATTTACACTAACCATTAAGATTAATGTTTTCTTCCATGATTCTGGACAGAAAGTCTAAAAACATTTCAAGACTCCCCTAGCACCATATATGGAGATTGCAGCCATTTTAGGAAGATGCAAGTAAGGTGGAAAAGAAGAACTGTCAAGGGATATCCTTTGGGCAGGAATTGAATACTACTCTGGCACAAGTAGCAGAGCTAGTGAATGTTTGTTGAAGGGCACCAGAAGATAAAAACAGTATCTAGATGAGAGGTACAGAAGAAGACTTGAAGACTAAACTGTCCAATTGAAGCAGGTAGAGGCTATGGAAAGAAAACAAGGTATCTGGAAACAAAACACAAAAATCTGAGAAGTGGCATCTGATAGTGGATAGAGACCATGTATCACAACCTTTTTTAATATTTAAAGTCAAATTTATTAGACTTGATCTTGGCACTATGATATAATGGATAGAAAGATGCCCTTCTATTCAAGAAAAACGACTACAGGTACATAAATTATTTTTTAAAAATTAGATTCCATTTTCATTTGTTAGCCATGAAGCAAAAAAAAAATCCCAAGGGAAATAAAGTGAAATATGCTTTAAATTGTACTCAGACTTCATCAGTTTTCTTTCTGGAGGAGGATGGAACTTTAATCATGGCTCCTTTAGAATTTTTGTGAATCAGGGTAGCTGGGTAGCTCAGTGGATTGAGAGTTAGGCCTAGAGATGGGAGGTCCTAGGTTCAAATCCAGCCTCAGACACTTCCCAGCTGTGTGATTTGACCCCCATTGCCCACCCTTACCACTCTTCCACCTAGGAGCCAATATACAGAAGTTAAGAGTTTAAAAAAAAAAAGAATAGTTGTGAATCATTGTATTGATCAGAACAGCTAAATTTTTCACAATGATAATCATTCCAGTATTGTTGTTACTGTGTACAGTGTTTTCCTGGTTCTACTCATTTTACTTTGCATCAGAAACTATTTCCTCTAATTCCATGTGAACTAGAAGGACCTCCAGGAATTGATGCAGAGAGAAAGGAGCAGAACCAGGAGAACATTGTACACAGAGACTGATACATTATGGCACAATTGAATGTAATAGATTTTTCTACCAGTAGCAATGCAATGACCTAGGATAATCCAGAGGAACTTGTGAGAAAGAATGCTATCCACATCCAGAGAAAGAACTCTGGAACCAGAAATGCATTAAAAATATATGCTCAATCACATTGTGTGCTAGGGATGTGATTAGGGTTTTGATGTTAAAAGATCACTCTACTGCAAATACGAATAACATAGAAATGTGTTTTGAACAATGATACATGTATAACCCATTGGAATTGCTTGTCAGCTTTGGGAGGGGGGAGGAGGGAGTGGTGTAGGGTGATTATAAATCATGTAACCATGGAAAATATTCTAAATAAAAACTAATAAAAAAGAAACCATTCCCTTCATAATAATATTCTATAACTTGTTCAATCATTCCACAATTGATGGATACTCCCTCAATTTCCAATTCTTTGCCACCACAAAAAAAATCTGCTATAAATATATTTGTGTATATATATATATATATATATCCTTTTCCTTTTCCTTTGATCTCTTTGGGAATACCTAGACCTAGTACTGTTATTGGTGGGTCAAAGGTTCTATAGAGTATTTTAGCCTTTGGACATAGTTCCAAATTGTTCTACACTGCTTTAAAATCAGTTCAGAATTCCACCAATGATACATTAGTGTACCTGTTTTTCCACATCCCCTTTAGCATTGTCATTCTTCTTTTTGCCAGGCCAATCTGATAAAACTGGAGTGATACCTCAGAGTTGTTTAATTTGCATTTCTCTGTTAATGATTTGGAGCATTTTTTCATGACTATTTATTGATTTGGATTCTTCTGAAACCTACTGCTCATATCTTTTGACATTTTATGGTAAAAGGCTCTTATTTTTATAATTTTGGTTATTTCTTCCTTATTTGAGAAATACAGCTTTATCAGAGAAATTTTCGGTGATTCCCTCCTCTTCCCCCATTTTCCTTCTAATTTTATCTTATTTCATTTGTACAAAACCTTTTTTATTTTCATGCCATTAAAATTATCCATTTTACTTTCTGGAAGACTCCCTAACTCTTGTCTGGTCATAAACATATCTTTCATTCATAGATATGAGAAGTAAATGTTTTCATGTTCTTAATTTGCTTGTGATATTACTTTTTATGTTTAAATCATATACTCATCTTGACCTTATCTTGATATAAAATGTGAAATGGTACTCTATGCCTAGTTTTCAGTGGACTACTTTCTAATTTTCCCAGAAGTTTTTGTCAACTGGACAGCTCTTGCCCCCAAAGCTTGGATCTTTTGGGTTACTTTGGTTTACTATGGTCATTCAATTCTGTATGTCATATACCTACTTAATCTTTTCCATGGGGTAGCTAAATGATATAGTGAATAAAACACTGGGCCTGGAGTTAGAAAGATGTGAGTTCAAGTCTGGTCTTAGACACTCAATAGGTGCATGATCCTGGGCAAGTCACTTAACTCTGTTTCCTTATCTATAAAATATTTTAGGGAGGGAAATGTCAAAACACTTTAGTATATTCACCAAGAAGACCCCCAAAGAGGTTATGAAGTATCAGAGATGAGTAAAATTAGTAAACAACAACAAAACTTTTTCTACTGATCAACTATTCTATTTCTTAGTACCAGTTTGTTCTGTTTATTACTACTTAGTAATATAGTTTGAAATATAATACTGATAGTGGGTCTTCCTTTACTTTTCACTTCATTGATTCCCTTGATATTCTTGGCCTTTTTCGTTCTTCTAGATGAATTTTGTGTCTTTTTTTCTCTCCATAAAATAAGTCTTTGGTAATTTAATTGGTATAATTAATTGGTATAATTTAATTGAATAAGTAAATTAATTCAAGTAGAATTGTCATTTTTATTATGTTGCCTAGGCCTACCCATGAACAATTAATATTTTCCAATTGTTTAAGTCTGTCTTTTTGTGAAAAAGCATTTATTAATCGTGCTCATATATTTACTTATTTTAACTTGACAGGTAGATCGCCAATTATTTTATATTTCATAGTTATTTTAGTTGAAATTTCTTTTTCTGTCCCTACATTGATCATTCCATTTCCCTTCCTACTCATATCAGTACCTTTCCTCCCTTTCCTTCTCCTACTCTTCTTTACCATACCATTCCTGATCCACTGTTTTATTGTTAACATATCGCCTTTCATTTTAGACCTCTGCTTTTTCCATGCAATTATTTTGTATACATTTGAACATTTGATACTTATTCATATGTGTATGTGTCCTCCCCCCAAAAAACACCCTCTAACAATAAAATACAAGCTATTTCAGCAAGCTTCATAATTTAAATTATATCTTCCAATCCTAATGCAATGTCTACCATACAGTAGGGGTTTATTCATTTAATTGCTTTGAAAATGTAGAACTACAAATGTTCCTCAATGCACTGCCTTTAGAGTGTTATATGGAGGCACTGAGAGATTAAGTGATTTCCCCATTGTTAAATGATATGATCAAATGACTTCCTCTATTCCTAAAATGTGTTCCTTTCTCATTTTTGCTCACTGACTTTCTTAGCTTCCTTTAAATCCTAAAGAAATCAATCCCTCTTAATTCTAATGTCTTACCTTATTACCTTATTATTATCTTTATTTTTATGTCTCTTAATTTTTTTTCTATTTATTCTGTATATGCCTTGTTTCCAATATTTGTTTGGTTGTCATCTCTCCCATTAGACTGTGACCTCCTTGAGAAAACAGGGATATGGAAAAAAAGAGTGGTTTAAGAAACAACAATGTCTATTACTCTATATGCAAAGCCAGACTTTTTATGAATGTCAATAAAATAATCATGTTAAAAGTATCATGTATAAATAGTTTTCTTGGCCTTCAACTGTATATTTTAACCCCACATTTTTCAAATTTACAGATGTAGAAAAATGGCATGCAATGAATGAATCTGTACTTCTGGCTAGAGGGACTGTGGTTTGAATCACAATCATAACATTTACCAACTCTGTGATGCTAAGTGAGTCACTTGACTTCTGGGAGTGTCAGTTTCTGCAAATCTGCAAAATGAGCCTAATAATAGCAACAATTTCACAGAGTTCTTGCAAGGTTCCAATAAGTTATATACCTACCTATATACATACATATATAAAACTTTACAAACCATAAAACTTTGTATAAATATTAGATTTTTTAATGTGTCTACACAGGGTTAAATATATAGAACTGTGTTCTTGTGAGATATATCTAAAAATAATGATATCCATTTCACAATCCACATGTGGGATATTATTTTATAATCTTACCTTGGGCTGCAATGAGTATCGATTCACTATAATTTGAGTTGAACACAAAATACTTTAACAACACCATAGAAAAGAGGGAGGCAGACCCTGTCTCATTTCTGAATAATGGAAAGAGATGTTTGTTACTCCCCCTTTTTCATGCTACAAAGACACCAGGGACTCAAATGGAAGAAATTGTATAAAGGAAAAAGAAAACTGGTTAAAACATCATTTTTCTCCCAAGTATTGAGTCCTTCATTTCAATGTCCTTTCCAAGATTAGTGACTCTTTCCAGAAACACATTTCTTGAGCTTCACCAACATTTTAATATTTTAATTCATGTAACTTTATCATGCTTAGTACTCTAGGTTTGATTTTTTTGGCAGAAGGCAATCAGAGGAATCTAATAAATAGTCAAAATAAAGTGTTTAAGCCGCAAACCACAAAAATGTATCAGAGAAGTTAAAGAATACAGGGGGGTTGACATGGAGACTCTCCCTACTCCAATGATGATTTTGTTCAGATTTATGTTGGGATACAAAGCTTTGAGAATGAAGGGAAAATATGATGCTCCGTATGATGAAATGCTATCAGCATCCAGGGATGTAATGGACAATGTAATCATGATCTTCCCTTAACTAACTTTTAACAACTGAAATTCTCTCTGTACACTCTGTTCAATGGTTAGCACATTCTTATCCCCTTCCTTATACTTATTCCAACGGAGGGAGTCTGAATGTCTAGCTGCTTATGTGCAAACAGGTTTCTCATCCTGTCTGACTTCTGCCTAATTCTATCCATGTTAACCTTAATAACTTCCCCTATCCCACACTCCTGATCTGCCTGCCCCTCCAATATGCTCTCTGGAATTCCAGTCTCATAATGAACATTCTTTCATCTTAAACCACTTCTGTCCATTTTCTGGTCCTCAGTGAGATATTAATTCTTCCTGATGATGTCATTTCCCTCTCATAACTCCTACTTAGGCTACACAAACCAATGCAAAAACACGCAGTCCAATTCCTTGGCTTAGTGATTCCAAATACAGAGTTTGGAGGCTGAGAAGATACTGCAAAAAGCAAAGTATATCCCATATTTGGGAGGCTGAAAAGTTGGTGTCCTGAACACTTTGTTCCTAATTATTAAGTTAAATTCTTTCTGTACCATTTCTACTGAGGAGCCTTTTTTTTTCTCTAAGGCTCAAAGTATCAAAATTTATTACCCAATCCAGATAATCGTGTCATTGTGGCTAGTATTTACTAACTCCCATCTACTCCTAGATATCCTCCTTCTCTCCTAAATGATTTCAGTGTTTATCTGGCATTTCCCTCCCTGTTATCCATCTCCTAACCCTCATATTAGGAGTCTCTGACAAACATATTTATGACCTCTCTTTTTTTTTTTGTTTATACTTTAAAAAAAAGCCATTTAATTAATTAATTAATTAGTTAAGAGCATTTTTCCATGGTTAAATGATTCGTGTTCTTTCCCTCTCCTCCTCTCACCCCCTCCTGTAGCCAATGAGCAATTCCATTGCATTTTACATGTATCACTGATCAAGATCTATTTCCATATTATTAGTACTTGCGATAGAGTAATCATCTAGAGTCTACATCTCCAGTCATATCCCCATCAAACCACATCATCGATCATATGTTTTTCTTCTGTGTTTCTACTTCCACAATTCTTTCTCTGGATGTGGATAATGTTGTTTTACCTAAGTCCCTCGGAATTATCCTGGATCATTGCATTGATGCTAGTAGAGAAGTCCATTATGTTCGATTGTGCCATAGATGAGCTCTCTTTTGGCAGTTTGTGTTTGAAACTATAAAACTAAGACTGTTTTATCTGATTGTAATCTTCAACTTTTATATTTCCTTGAGTCTTAAAACCCCAAACTCTATTTTCCTCTTTATTGTGTTTTCTCCCTCTATATTTCTGTTCTTCTCAAGGCATTGACTCTTTATTTTCTTGATCCTTTTTATAGCGACTCCACTCAATGCTGTTTTCTACTCTCAAATATCTTGATTCCTATATTACTGTTCATAATTTCTTGTTAAACCTTGTGACAGATGAAATTTGAAATTACTGAAGAAACAAAAGTTAGAGCATCTGAATATAGTGATGTTTTTAGGGAATTCATGCCAATAGTATAACAAATAGGGACCAACTCTCCTCAAATTGGCACCAGACTTCAAATACAAATAGATTTTTATGCCTTAACAGAATACATACTAGGATGCAAGTTTGGGGAATTTAGTTTCTAATTGGAGGAAAAATTACAGACCTTTCCATGTTAGAAGAGGGATGAGCAAGCAGGAGGACTTTTGCAGATGCGAAACTGGATGTAGCTCAATTCCCACACTTAACAGGTTGTATTTACAGAAAAATGAAATTTAAGTTTCAAAATAGTTATATAAAATGGACTAAGTTTAGTTCTCACAATTCCCAGAATTTTCTCAATCTGAACCTATATTATACCTACTACTTGACTCATTTGTTTCTATTAATTGCTAATGAAAGAAAGTGGAAAAATCATGAAACCACACTTACTGTGTTGACTACCAATTTAGATTATCTAATCTCAATGGCACTTTCACCATAGTAAGGCAAAAAATAATCTGTTTCTCCTTGATCAATTTGCTATCACAATCTCCACAGTAGTCCTTCTAAACCTTCTCATCTTGGCTCAAGCTTCTCATTATACTTCCACCTTCTGGCCACTCAGCCGAGGACTTTGCCTTCCTATTCATAGAAAAAAAAAATAGCTCACTCGTCAAAAATGCTCTCCTTTCCTATTCCTCCTGTCTGAAAAAAAGTGTAGAAAGAAGGAATAAATGCTTAATTCCAGCTATATGCCTGATATTCACAATTTGGAAGTTTATATTATGTATATATTATGTGTATATTTGTATATATTATATATATATTTAATATATTTATATATTATATATATCTACTGACCTATTCTATTTCTTCTCTAATGATATCTGCAAATTTCTTGTTATCAAATATTTACATTATTTGCTCTTCCTTAATTGGTTTCAAATTAGTTGTTAATAATATTCTATAATATTATTTTGAAGCAACATATTTCACAAAATTCCAGGATCTCATAGGTCATCTAACTCATCTCTGTCAAACAAAAGGCCTGCTGGCCAGACAGCCACCACACTCCTGACTAGATTAAAATGTAATTGGGAAATGTTCCACAAAATTAAAAAAACAACCTATAAGTGAGAAGGAATGAACTACCATGCAGGAAAGCTGATTCTACTTTTTGATAGCTCTGGTTGTTAGGAAAGTGTTTTATATTGAACTGAAATCTGTAGTTTAGAAACTTTTTTTCTTTCTTGTTCTCATTACTGTCTTTTGGGCCAATGCAGAAATATTTACTACCTTTTCCGTATATCAATCAGTCAGTTATTTGAACATAGTATTCATATTTCCAAATTTTTATCCTCTTGAATATTTCCAGTCCTTTTAACTTGTTCATAGAGGACATGTCTTCAAAATCTCTCTCTTTTTTTTTCAAGAAGAAGCACAATTCATGGCCAGAGGAATTGAACCTTAATCACTGAATTTTGTATTCATGGTACCTGATGTTTACCTTCTTAACTGTGTAAAGTGGATAAGGCATTTTAAACTTAATTGTTTGTTAGTTTTCCCATCTATAAAATAAAGAGGTTGTGCTAGATAACCTCTGATTTGATTCTAGACATTTGATCTTGGCAATATACCGGCACATTTGTCTTTGCTGATTTCTTCCCTAAAATGTAGTGCCAAGAATTAAATACAAAGAGTTATTCATCATAATAACTACACACTGATCCTAGATTCCAGTGGGATCAGGTAGAGAAACTTTCCAACATCACTATATCATGTGTTTATGTTTCAGGAGGGAAAAGATGGGATCAGCATTAAAGTTAAAGCTCATGGCCAAATTACTACTGAGAACAAACACATCATTACCATTACATAAGTGTTAAAGTTATGACGTGCTCTAATCCTCACAAAATGTTAATATCAAAAATACTTCATACATGAGAGAAAGTTCATTGAAAAATGGCCACTTTTTTTCTGAAGCTAGTAACTTAGGAACATATTGAAAAACAAAGCAAACAAAAGGGTTAGGTAAATAGCAAACCCGTTCAGCATGTAAGTCTTTCTTGAACTATTGACATATTGACTTTTCTCTAAATAATAGAACAAATTCTATAGAAACTTCTTAATAGTACAGAGGTGTTTATTGTCATTCAATGCACTTGGTACACTACAGAGTATTTCAGAGAGATTGAACTCTGCAGTAAAGCAAATGTCAACAGTATTTATATGCCTGAAAAGATGGTTAGTACATATCTATTATATGATTATTTTAATCTTTAAAAGAAAATATGCAGATGTCTTTAGCTTTTATTGAACTGATAAACAAAGTGTTGATATTTCTTCATGATGAGTCAGTTAAAACAAATGTCTCCAGGAAATAAGTAAATGTAGAGAAGGATTGATGATCCAATATGCTATGCCTGTATGTTTGTAAGGATCTAATTTAATTGTTTTCCTTTAGAACAACAACCCTTCCCTCATGTCCTCTTGACCTGATTCATTCCATTTTGGACAATAAAAATCTTAATTTTCAATTACTGCCCTTCTTATGATCAACTTTTCACTCTATTCTGTCTTCTACCCAAAAGAATTCAAGTTCATTCAAATACTTTCTTGACCTTTGGTTCAGTTGTTATTCAGTTATGTCTGACTCTTTGTAACACCATATGTTAATTATTTATTGACAAAAATACTGCAGTGGTTTGTATTTCCTTCTTCAGCTAATTCTACAGATGAAGAACCTGAGGCAAAAAAATTAAATGACTTGCCCAGGGACACAGAGCTAGTATAGATCTGAGAACATATTTGAACTGAAGATGAGTCTTCCTGACTCTAGAGTTACACTTTATCCACTGTGCCACTTAGTTATTCTCTTGACCTTAGATTAAGTCTATTATAGGAAATGTTTCATTGATAAATAGTGCTTTTCTTTTCCTTTCATCTTTCCAAATTTCATAACAACTGAGATCACCAGAAATCTCACAAGGGGGCTTGTGAACTTGGATGGGGAATTTACACTGTAAAAAGTAGCCTCTCTCTCTCTCTCTCTCTCTCTCTCTCTCTCTCTCTCTCTCTCTCTCTCTCACACACACACACACACACACACACACAAACATACACACACATAGAAATAAAACAACTAGAGGAAGCCCCATGGCACAGTGGAAAGAATGCTGAATTTCAAGTTAAAAGAGTCCTTGGCTCAAATCCCACTTTTCCCCAAATAAAAATGTTATCTGACCTTTGGCCAGACACTTAGCTTTTTTAAGATCTCAGTTTCTTCATCAGTATTTATAAATAAAATCAAATATCTAGGTGGCATGATGAGTAGAGTACTATAATTTGGCATATGGAAGAACTGAAGTCAGATTCTGCCTGAAATCCTTATAGGATGCACGAGTCAAATAATTAATTTCATTTTCCTCATTCATATAATAGGGATAATAAGAGTACCTCCTTCATGGGATTGTTGTGAGAATCAAGTGAGGTAACTTATACACAATTATTTACAAACCTCAAGATACTACATTAATAGTAATTTCCTGATTAGTGAGTTCCAAGCTCAGAACACCATTTCATGAAGGGTCCAAGGCATGCTCACTTACCTCTCAAATTTGACCAAGTATCTAGACTTCTTTCCCTTCTCATTAGTAGCCTTATCCTTGCAACTTGAGTATCCTCTATCTTTATTCTTCAATCTTTCCATTTGACTTTATCCTCAGGGTTTTTTCCTATTCCTACTGGTTTTCTATTGTTTCTAGGGGGAAAATACATAAATTATTCTGTTTAGTTTCTATAAATCTACACAACTTGAGTCCAATCTGTCTTTCTAATCTCACTGGACATTACTTCCACAAATTCAAACTTAATGATCCAGGCAAATTGGCCTTCTTTCTGTTACTCCTACATGATGGTACTAGCTCTCCTACCTGTACCCTGAAGGAGTTCCTTTTCATGACTTCTATATCAAAATTCTTTTTTCTTTCTAAGATAAAACTTTGCTACAATCTTCTGAATAAAGCATTTTCTGATTCTCCATACAACATACATACATAGTAGTAACAGTATTAGAGTGGGAGTAGCTAAGTGGCTCAGTGGATAAGAGAGCTAGTCTAAAGTTGAAAGCACCTTGTTCAAATCTGACCTCAGACACATCTCATTGGGTTAGTGAGTAAGTCACTTAACCCTATTTTCTAGCCCTTTCCCCTCTATCTTAAAGTTGATACTAAGATAAAAAGTGAGGCCTTATAAAAAGAGAATTAGTATGGCTACATACGTCCCTTTTTACTGATATTTTATGACTACAAGAAATACATTCTTACTCCTCTTTTTCTCTATAAATTCAAAAAAGAATCTGACCAGCTACTGAAGGACTTCTTTATTATATTGACATGTAATCTGGAAAAAATAATAATTAAAAATAAAATATAATTTCATGACATGTACTTATATATTCAATTCAAATGTTAGTTAAGCAATGGCAAATCATGGTAGTTGAACAAGATATTTGGCTAAATATAATGATTCATTATTTCAAGGAGTGCCACAAAATTATTTTACTTTCATCACTCAGAACAGTATATAAAAGTTAATATTTAAGTAGCTTCAAGAATGTCAGAAAATCAAATAATAGCTGTCTTTAAGTATTTGAAAGGCTGTCAAGTAGAAGAGTGATTACATTTGTTCTGCTTGGCCCCTATGGGCAGAAACAAAAGGGATGGGTTAAAGTTATACAGAGATAAACTTAGATTTCATACAATTCAAAATTTTTTATAGTTAGAAACATTCTGAAGTGGGAAAGAACACCTTGAGATGTGATCTGTTCACCCTCATTGGAAGTCGTGAAGATAACTTTGGATGCTTATGTGTCAGGTATGGTTTAGATTACAGTGATGGACAAACTATGGCCCGTGGGGCAGATGTGGCCCCTTGAAATGTTCTATCTGGCTGAGGGACATTATTCCTAATATGATGAATACAATGAGTAGGATACAATACAATGAAACTTCGAAAGAGTTGCCTTAGAAACAGACTGACAGATGAGCATTTCCTTTCCTTTGGTCCCCTCTTTAAAATGTTTGCCCATCACTGGGTTAGAAGAAATTCTCTCTCAGGTATACACTGGACTAGAGGACTACTTCCATCCCATCCAACTCTAAGGTTCTCTAATGATAAGATGACTCAATTTCTAAAAGTGTGAAAACATTGATCTAAAAGTTGCTTTATGTTTAGGTCTCAGTGGAAGTCTTACCCTGGGAATTTCTTTGTTTTGTGATGTAGAGGAAGAAACTTAAACTCTCTGAGAAGCATTTTTTTGATCTGGAAATTGACAGGTCTAGGCACAATAGCCTATAGGGTCTCTTTAATTTCTTATTCTTTGATGGGGAGAACATTGTACACAGTGACAACAATATTTTATGATGATTAACTGTCATAGACTTAGCTGCTCTCAGCAATACAATTATCAGAGGCAATTCTGAAGGACTTAGGACAAAGAATGCCATCCAACTCCAGAGAAAGAACTGTTGGAGTCAGATGCAGATCAAACCATTTCCAACTAGTTTATTTACAGTTTTTATTTTGGATTTTGTTTTTATTTGAGTATCTTCTTACAAAAATGACCAATATGGATGTATGTTTTGAATGATAAAACATTCATTACCCAGATCAAATTGCTTACCATCTCTCTGAGAGGGGAAGGAAGGAAAACATATTTCAGAAAACATACGTTGACGATTGTTATTACATGTAATTGGAAAAATAAAATATCTTTGAATAAAAAAATCTAATTCTGTGACACAATACTCTTGAACCCCTAAGGTCTCTTCAGATCCTCAAGCTATGATCCTATTATTTTCATTTCCATTCTACATAGGAGAGCTGACCAGAATTCTTCCTTATAACCCCTCATTTTGCAATTTCTTAATATTTTATGAATCTGAGATATTGTTGGTGTGAATCCTTCCCTGCTACTCCAGATGGCCACCCATCCATGGCTTATTATTTTTCATGATTCTTGTTCATACTCTTCAATAAAACTTCCATAGAGTATATACCCAACATATTAGAGCCCCTATTCTGGGTCTCATAACATTCTGTGAACTCTAATGAAGTCCTTTGTCTGCCTATCTGTTATTCTCAAAGGATATAAGTTTTCTAATGAAATTGTAGAAACTTTGCTCAGTCAATCACAGCCAAGTTCACTGTACTAAAACATTCGGTTTCTAATTCTCATTAGAAGGAAATTATTTTTCAGATTGAACCTAAATCCCTCAGCTTAAACCCATTTCCTCTTATTCAGTCCTCAGATAGATGAAATGCAGCTGGCGGCCATCCTGTGTGAAAATTTTTCAGACATTAAAGTCCTTGGTTAAGGTCATTTTTTGCCATTCACTGTTCAGTTTAAATAGTTGTAATTCATAGGTGTACATAAAGCATGCATCAGGTCAATCCTATATTCTATGGTAGTATTGGTGGTACGATCATTTTGTGTGATTACTTTATTGAATAGAAAATTTTAATAATCAACATTTAAGATTATGACAGATTCACTTTACTATATTTATAATAATGCCTTCAAGTATACTTTCTCTATTTTCTGTCATCTGGAAAACAGAAAGATTAAGTAAAGAACGGAGTGGTAGAAAATAAAGGGAGTTCTTTCAGACATTATCATTGAAATACCAAAGGGAATGTGTCTTAATTTTACAAATGCAGATGACTCTATTAAAATTTAGTATGCAATACAATTATCATACAAAATGATCATGGGCCATCACAAGGTAGATTCACTTTGACAGATCTGAACTGTTGCTCCTTATATGTTAAACTGACTGAAGAGGGGATGAGAATAGGACTGAGATACATAATGGGAGGCAAAAAGTTCCTCTATATGTTACTTTAGATCTTCACCAGGCCCTGGAAAAACCATTTATTCACTCTTTCAATGCGTCAAAATAACAGTGGACTATGACTTTGCTAGTTTGGTTACCTTATCCATGAACAAAGACTGGAACCTCTCCATGACTTTCTAGATAATCTTGGAGGGTTGTTTTCGGCAAGATACTAGATTGAGAAGCATGATCTATTTAGTCTCATTCTTCACAAATAAAGCACTTAATAGTTGCTAAATGAACAAATTAATAGATATAACACAATATACAATTATTTATAATAACAAACAGATATTGCCTAAAAGTTTAGAAAATGCTATAATCTTAATTGATCTCCATAACAGCCCTATGAGATAGGTTCTATTATTATCCCCATTTTGCAGATGAGGAAAATAAGATTAGAGAAATTGAGTAGTTTTTCCATACTCATACTTCTTCAGGCAGGATTTTTAACTTAATCTTCCTAACTCCAAGTCCAACATTCTTTGCCGCTGTGCTGCTTAGCTACTATTATATAAGTAAAATAATAAAAATATACACAGAGATCTCTGATAAATATATATATATATATATATATACATATATATGTATGTGTATGTGTATGTTTGTACACAGATTTACTTGCACATATACATCTACATCCATACATATTTTGCCAACATAGAGAGCTAAAACTATAGGAAATCTCTCCAATAAACTTGAGTGAAAACCATTTATAACTTAATAGGTAAATAAGTCTAATTCGCTATGTCATGCTGACCTTTATAAATATAATAAATACTTCAGACATATTCTGATCAATTTACTGGCATTCTGTAATAAAAGAGCTCCATTTGCATACATGGAGTGTATTGTTTGTTTGTTTGTTTTTGGACTCACACTAGAACCTTCCCCTAAAGATACACATACTCAAGAGGAACCTTTTTTTCCCTCTGTGAATTTCACAGTACAGTATTCATTTACAGTTTTAGATGGGAATCTGAGAAGTGGCTTGACAGTTCACCCAATGAGTTAGAACACCACACAATTAGTCTTAAGTAATTCAGGTAAAGATCCCATATGACTAGTGATGGTAATACCTAATGAGAGGGTCATTTATCCATTTAGAACAAAATATGGCATTGGAGAAAATGAGTTGCAAGTTTGGAATGGGTGGAGAAAGCTACATATGACAAAATTTAGGAGATTGTGACACCAGGCTGGTACCCAAACCCATCTGTTATTCTGTGTGGGACAGAGGACATATTGTTACGGTGATTAGGACAGGTGGTACTTCATTTGATAGCACAGCTGCGCAAAACTTCTACACTGAAACCTAAAACCATGTGAAACGTTCCAGCTTTGGGGTCACACACATACAAAAATGTAGAAGCAGCTGGGTCCTGTTCTGAAAAATTTTGTCTGACCAAGAGATTCTAGTTAGTGTTAGAAATCAAAACTTTTACACTGTTAGAGCAGATCCAGAAGCTTTCCAAGACTGAGCCTTGTGGATTCTTTCCCTTAATTTCTAACTAGTTATATGGATACAACGTTAGGCCTATGAAGGGCATCAATGAGTCAATCAGCACAGGATAAAGAAAACCAAGTATCTTATATGTTCAATATGATCTAAAGTAACATATTCTTGCAAGACCTACCTTGAATTTATTTTGTATATATTCTGTAGATACTTATAAAAATATGTTATATTCCCATAAAGGATATAAATTCTTTGGTAACAATGACTTTTATTTTTGTCTTTGTGTGCACAGTGCTGCTATGAGTAAGATGATAGAGAGGCTGTATAACCATTCCCCAAAACAGGAAGACCTGAGTTCCAGTACTGCCTCTAATGCATACTGGATATGTGACCAGGCAGATCTCTTAAACCTCCAGTCGCCTAGGCTGTTCTCTGAGACTACAGGTTGTAGAGAAGTTAATAGTCAATCTCGGTAAATATAGTTTTCTTAACTAGGATTTTATTGTAATTTAATATTATTCTCATTTATTTTAATTTAATCACAGGTCCAATTCCTAAAATTTTCCCAGTTTCTAGCCCATATAGGATATTTAACAAACTCTTTTAATATAATGAGTACTTCATATATCTGTGCTATAGTGAAACATTAGGAGAGTCACACACACACACACACACACACACATATACAGAAAGAGAGCGAGACAGAGATACACACACTCAGAGAGAAAGAGAAAGAGACAGAGACAGAGACAGAGAAAGGCAGAGACAGAGAGAGAGAGAGAGACAGAGAGAGAGACAGAGAGAGAACTGAGAGCTTTTGAGAGAGAGCTGAGAGCTTTTGATTAATAAAATTAACCCATGGAATATAAATGAGAATAACTGATATTTACATATAACTTTTAAATTTGTGAAGTACTTTCTTACATTGTTAGATTTGAACCTCACAACCACCCTATGAGAGAGATATGTTATAAGTATTATCAGCATCTGAAAGATGAAGAAACAGAGGAATTGAGGGTTAAGTTTCTAGATAAGGGTCACCTAGCAGGTAAGTCAAGATGAGATTTGATCCCAAGTCTTTCAGATTCAAAGTTCAATACCCTATTTTGTACCAAACTTTTTTTCTTAGATCCAAATTCATGGAAAATTTAGTACTTTTCATGAGATAAAAGGTTATCTTTCTGTATTACTTAAATGATAGATACATTTATTTTTGAAAATTAGATGGTGATGTATGAAACTAAAAAAAACTAATTTGAAAAAATTGACAAGTTCTATATATGTAAAAATGTTTGTATTAAAATACCAATATCACATATTGGTCATCTGATATTAATGTAAATTATATGGTTCACTTAATGATCATTTTGTTATGGAAGCTTATATATATTTGAAAGGAATGCCCCCAGCAGAGATCATGTGGCAAATTGTCTAGAGACAACACTTGATTTCAAAACTTGCTTCAGATACTTAATAGTTGAGAGACCCTAGATAAGTCACCTAAAGTCTTTTGAGTCTAAATTTTCTCATCTGTTTAATGAAATAACACTTATAGTGCTTTATTTCAAAGTGTTGGATGATACTGATCCAAATATGATTCCTTTGATCAACATACATTTTTGCGTATTTGAGTGTTATTTTTCTTAGTACTGAATTGAGTGTTATTGGAAATGTGAATATAATACATGGCCCCTATTCTCAGGGAAGTTAATATATACACAATTAAATAACATTACAAAGCTCAAAAATATGATCGCATTCTATTATGGTAAATGATAGTTAATATATACAGTGATTAGGATGTCATGAATAAATAAGTAAACACATCTAAGAATGAATGAACAAAAGAATGAATAACTTGATAAAAAAGAATATTAAGCATTTAACTATGAATAAAGAACTGTACTCAGTACAAGGTAAATAAAGACTTCATGTACTCCCATGAAACCCACATTGGGAGAGATCTCATGTATAGGAGGTTATAGCAGGAAGTCATATAGAAAGGTTCAGTAGTCCTTAGCTTGTAACAGCAAAGTAGGTGGGAGTTTATTTTTTCACTATAATTACAATTGATAAAATTCTATCCATTGCTAATAAGGAATATGTCAATGATGCCACAGACTTTAGTATCAAGAACAGTTTTTGTCTGTTTTTCTGTGTCTTCAGTAGCTATGGCTTTGGAGAATGAGGGGAACAGTAGTGCCTACCGAGGTAATTTTCAAGTCAATTCTCTAAGATTTTCCCTTGGATGATTGCTGCATTAACCCAGCTGGTAGCGAGATTGGTGGTCCAAAGAGCACTGAGAATTATGAGACCTTGTGCTCTGGATGCTCAACTGTTTTCAACAGTTTCAGAGGGGACCTGGCAGTTGTGGTCATAATGGCTTAATCTACCTAATATAAGTCAGAGCAAGTCTCTCCCTCATGGGAGAAGTGGGAAATGCATTGACCGCTAAATAATGTGTAGCATTTGGAAAGGGGAATACCATCAGAGGAAGATGAGCCAAATCACATTCTCTAGTTGTAAGCTCTTGAAATTGTATATATGATGTCCCCAATAAAAATGATAGTAACCCCTCAGGAACTTGCATAGCTTATCTTTGCAAGGAGGAGCTTCAGAAGTGATTCTAAAGAGTTTGGCTCTTTTATTACACATTTTATATTTTAAACATATTTTTTAAAGTGAAGTACATGAATACTATGATGGGTATAGGATCTCACTGATGCAAACACTCTGCAATAGTGCTGATCACCATTTATTCATGTCTTCTCATTTTATGAGACCCTGGATCAAGTCCTACAAATAAATTATCCGTAGGATGTCTAATTACCATCTAGGGTCTTGTTCACTTTTCATGGATTCCATTAGAGCATGAAAGCTATTATCAGTTGCTTTTTTTTTTGCTTCTTTGTCCTCACCACCTACTTTTGTGAACATGCTTCTGTAAATATATACTAAATAAACTCCTGTATAATTTGGTAACATACAGTATTCTACTTATACCCATTATTACATTCAATTTTAATTCCCCTGAGAATATGTTTCCAAGACTCCCACTTCATTTGGCATCACTGAAATTAAAATTATTTGTTTCAGCCAGAAGCTGGGGACATTATAAATACTGTCCAATTTCTCAAGTATAATTGAGTCTATTCTCAGTCTCTTATTAATTGTGGGCCGAACTAATTGTCTGTCAAATCTGATAATACAGGCTCTTATTTCAAATAAATAGGGAATAAGCAAAACTTTGACCATAATAAAAGCTGTAATAAGGAACTTCTGGGACAAAACGATCCTGTCACTCAAGATGTTCTCCATGTTGTCCCAGAAGTTCCTTATTACAAAGCTAACATCTACCTGGTATCATAAGATCTGCAAAGCATTTACTTATATCATCTCATTTGAACCTCATCACAAACAAGTAAGTTAGTTGCTTTTTTCTCTCTGCTTTATAGGTGGAGAAACTGAGGCTGAGGGAACTTAAGTAACTTCTAAGGATCAAGTGTCTGAGGCAAGATTCAAACTCAGATATCTGCTCTGTCTACTGGAACCAGCTAACTGCTTCTATTAACAAAATTGTTGCTGTTCATACTTTGTTTTCAAAGAGGGCCAATGACATCATGAAGTAAGGTCTTGACTTGAGCATGAATGGGTTTTAAGTGAACTAGAGATGCACAAAATTAACAGTCTCATGCTCTCTTCAAGAGTCATCAAAGTCCAATGGTAAATGGCAGTACAAAAGTCAAGAGGACTGGTACTGGATTGGGATGCAGCAGATGATCTTGGGGGGCTTCAATATCTCACCAATCACTAAGAGATCCATAGCATCTGCTTCAGTCACTGTCCTGGAGGTTGAATGAGTGGTCTTTATCTGCCCATTCCACCAGAGGATGTCTACTCAAGTTTGCAATAGACAACCTGCTAACTCACCAATCTCACCAATGGGTTTGAAGCCTTTCAATTGCCCTTAAAATGACTTAGCCTATCTGCCAAGACAATTTTAGTGTGGTATGACAACTGCTAAAATAATAGATGAAATTTTAAAATCTCTAAATATTATGTTAGTTAATCTCATTAAACTCAATAGTTATATTAACTAATGATAATATGCCATGTAGCAATCTGTCCCCCAGGGACGTCCTCTGTTTACTAGGACTTTTTTTGGCCTGTTTCTCAGAGGAGATACTTTCAGATCAGAAGCTTCCCATTTGTAAAACTCTGGGAAACCGTATGTTTAAATATTACATTCTCTGCATCTAAGCCTGTGTTATTAGGGGAAATAACTAACAATTTCTGGAGTACAGGTTCCCAGGAAACAAGCAGAAGGTCACAGAAGCTGAGGTCTGTAGTTCTGGTAAATCAATTAAAGATAATTGCAGAAAGTTATCAATGACGTCTATCCCAGTTCAGCCCTGAGGTTCTGACTTTCCCAAAAGTAAGAGAAAAAGTTTACCCAGCCCAGAGTAAATTTATCTATTTTTAATTAAATGAGCTGGGGAATAGAATCAAATTACCATCTCTTAAAATTATTCCAATAAGCTAATTCACTCTACTTGCATCTTGGACTCATATGTTATTAATACTGTTTATCAGATTTCAAATGGATCCAATATTTTCTTGTTTGAATGGATTTGTCTCACTCTATTGGAACATAGAAAAGCACAATCCTGCCATCTCAAATTGCCATAGCAACAAGTATAGGCCCTGCTTTGGCTAGTAAAGTGTGTCACTGCCATTTTGAAGCACCCTACAAAGTCCCATTATGTTATTTTTTTTGGCATGGCGGTAAAACTGGGTTCTCAAAGCCTATAGCACCAGAAAAGAAGCTATAAAGGTTTTTTTTCCAGGAGAAAAGGATTTGAATATAGGATTCATAAGTCTTCTTCCCCAGGCCAATTTAGCTATGAACTGAGAAACCTATAATCAGCAACTTGGATACTTGATCAATTCTTTGGCCATGGCAACTGACAATAACAATAACAAAAAATATACCTCAGAATCCTGGGAAGATGACAGCATAAGAGGTTTCCTTAGTGAAACTTTCTATTCATTATGCCATATAATATAGATTAACACACACACACACACACAGAGAAAAGAGGAAGAGGAATAATAAAAGCACTTAGGACAAAACAATTTTAACAAGAAACAAGAACTGAAAGATAATCCATCAACTAATCTCTTCCAGAGCTCATGTGGCATTTCCGTAGTTCCTTCCTTTATATACTTTTATATTCTTTCATAACTTCTAGTGGTGCGAGGTGATGCTGAGAGGCCCAGGGCAACAAAAATTTCAGATAATGAATTTGGAGTTCCAAGGTTGTATCCCTCTTAGAAGTCCCATCATTCTGGGTCCTGTCCTCTCAACCCACTTTAACCCATTCAATGAAATTAGTGACTAATGTGGTGGGATACTTTTAGATATCTGGCTTTCAGAGTTAATTTCTCATCATTTTCCCAGGTGTCAAAAAGGAGAGTCTAGGTGATTGTAGAGGAGTTTAGAGCTTTGGAGTCAACAAAGTGAACTAGGAATGAAACCAGAAAAGTAAGTGGCAATGATTATTATATAAAAAAGGAGGAGTAGGTCACCACCAGAGGGAGAAAGATAAAAAAGTTAAATAATAATGAAGATTTTCAATATATCCTTTCTTTTAAGTAGAGTCTTCTCATAATATATTTATAATGAGCCAAGAGGAATTAACTTACTGCTCAAAGACAGAAGTTACAGCAAGGGTGTTGGAGATCAGAAAAATGAGAACGGTAAAGGTAGAGATTAACTTTATTGCAGTAATTAATTGGAGTGTCCACATAATATGTTCCACCTGGTTATATTTATATTTTATGGAAAAGAAACCATGTCCATTCCTGATGATTAAAGAGAACAGAGAATAGAGAGAAATGGGGCAGAGGGATGTATGCAGTACTTGAGGGGGAAAAAAGTCAACAAGAAGCACATTTTCTACAAATACCATAGAAAAACTAACAGATGGAATAAAACAAAACAAAGCAAAGCAAAATAAAGCAAAGTTTACTGAAAATGTAAATATTCCAAGGAAAGAGCCATCTCAACGGACAAATACTTGGCAATAAGATAAATTAAGGTAAAACCCCCAAAGTAAAGATATCAATAAAATAACTGAGTAATGCCACATTAAATGGCAACATGGATCTCCAAGGATCACCAAAATGATGACCCCAATTGGAAAAGAAATCAAAGAATAGGAAGGACACACAAAATAAATTATAACTTTTAAGAAATAAATGGGATGTCAACATCATTCTTCAACAGATAGAATCTTGGACTCAGAGTTAGGAAGATGTGGGATCAAATCATATCATAAAAACTTACAAGTTATGTGGCCCTAGAAAAGTGAATTAAATTCTGGACTTTTCTTGCTAATTATTAATTTGAATGAGTTGGATATAATGAGCTCTTAGGTTTCTTCCAGCTCCAAATCTCAGATCTCATAATTGTTTAAAATTAGGAAATATAGTTAAAGAGTAGAAATTTCAGAACAAGGGATAAAACCCCTCTAATGATAATACTTTGAATTAAAAATCATGAAATTGGAAGATAAAACATAGATAGGTAGAAGGAAAAAATACATGAGCACAATTTTTGGAGCAATATTAGATGAACAAATGTTAATAAAGAATTCTGAACTTGAAGATAGAATGCAAGAATAAATAGTCTAAAGATAATGGGTCTTCTAGGGCAAAAATGGTGTAAGAAAACTAAAAATAAATAAATCCAGAAATATTTTATGAAAATATCTTTAGAAATAGCAAAATCAGTTCATAATGCACAGATTGAAACTCTGTAAAACATCAACCTAAAACTCAATAATATCTCAAGGGAGCATCTAGGGGACTCAGTGGTTTGAGAGCCAGATCTGAACATGGGAGGTCCCGAATTCATATCTGTCCTCAGATACTCCCTAGCTATGTGACCTTGGGCAAATCACAACTCCAATTGCTTAGCCTTTATAATTCTTCTATTTTGGAACAAATATACAGTATTAATTCTAAGAATGAAGGTAAAGATTTAAAAAAGCATATCTCAAGAAATATTTTCATTAAAATTTAAAAATTAAAGGGGAAAGAAACAATTTGGATTTTATAACTTTAGAAAATATATGTAGAAAATTATTACATATAATTGGAAAAATAAAATATCTTTAATAATATTTTAAACTAAAACATCAAAGAACAAATTTTGCAAGAACAAGAGGAAAAAATCTTTCCATTCCCATGAGAATATATCAAAATAGCACAGTATTACCCATGATTACATGAATTCAAAGAATTGATGGATTATGAATTCTAAAGAGCAAAAGAGACTAATTGGCACTTCAAAATAACATATTTTACAAAATTGAGCCTAATCAACACAGAAAATAATTGGACATTTAATTAAAGGAAAGAATTTGAATCATTGTTTCAAAAACCCCAGAGATAAACAAAATATTTAACAAAAACTGACCAAATAGAAGAATTTATCTAATTTCAGATAAAAATAAAAGAATAAGAAATGGAATGTTTGTTTTTCATGTAGCTAGAACTAGACAGTGATATAAATGTGGAGCAGGAGAAACAAGGCTTTTTTTTCATGAAAAATCAAAATGTTTGAGTAATACAGAAAATTTGAAGACATCATAAATAGTCTAAAATATGTTTAAGGAACAAAATATATAATGGGAAAAATAGGACCAGAACTGAGAAATAAATAGATTAATGTTTAAGGAGTTATTCACATAGGATTGGAGAGGGTTGGTGGATTTGTTCCACCTGCCTTATGGATATTTGAAGAATAAGGGGAGAACAGAAGGGGCAGATCACAGAGGAGAGAGGGGGAATCAGATTTGATTAGTTAAATGGAATGGCTCAGAATCAGCAGAAATAGTCTCTCAAATGTGGTATTGGGTGAGATGAAATTCTCCAGTGAGGGTTTGGAGACTGGACACTTTGGATACTGAATTCTATATGATAACATTGCATGACTCGTTATTAACTGTCAACACATAGGAGGGAATGGTTAAGATCTTAGAAAAAGTATGATCATTGTTGAGTTAGGAAGCCATAGTTTTAAGAGATATAACAAGAAAAAGGATAAATGTTGAAGGAAAAGACAAAGATCATCACAATCTAGACACTCATAGAGAATAAAAAAATAAACAATCAAACAAAAACTTCTTAACAGAGTTGTTCAAAAATAGGTTGGGCTCACTCTTTTTAGAGATATTCAACGAGTAGTTTAATGGTCACTGTTGGTATATTAAGATAGGAACTGCTTTCATGTACTGGTTGGGCTAGATAGCCTCTGATGTGTCTTCTAAATATCAAATTCTATTATTCTCTGAAAATGTTTTGTGAACTCTTTTTTTGTTTGTTTCCTCCAATGAGGCCAATTACAATCTTTCTATGTCTGCCTTTGCTGGGTGACTCTTGTCTAGCTATCCAATAAGTGCCTCAGGGAAGTTCATTAAATGCATTAGAAGTCTCCCTATCTTTCTTCTGATATTGTGAGACTATAATTGAGACATATTTATGTTAAAATTTATCAGAAGAAAACACAAAATTTAATATTATAACACTAAATATAAATGTCATGTTATGTGGTTGAATAGCTAAAGGTATGTATATGGTATTTTGAAAACCTGAAAACTTCTGGCTTTGTGACGACTGGACAACTCCAAAATATTATAAGTAGCAGAGACTATGTCTATATTCATAAAAGTTTCCTTATCTGAGAGTTCCTTTTCTTGCCAAAATCACAGATTTACTTTCTTTCCTGATACTTATGAACATATTATATTATTATAATAAAAGAAGAAAATAAGACAACATGTATGAAAATGGAATCCAACAACATACAACACATAAAAGTCCTCTTCATTAGAAAATCAAAACATATATATTTATAATTAAAATGTAGAAATATAATGAAATATATTTGGCTTGAAGAGACTAAAAAGCAAGGCCTACAAACATGATCTCAGATAAGACAACAATAAAAACAATTGTAAATCAAAAGAAAAGCAGGGAGACTAACTTCAAAATTGATAAATTTAACATTATTAATGTCCATATATATCCCAAATTTAAAAACATGAAAAATGACTTCAAATATAAAGGATAGAAAATTAGATAATATATGATTACTCTGTATTTGCAAAAAAACACCAAGGTGAATGGAACAGTATATTCACAAAAGCAAAGGAGATTAAATTATAATGCAAAATGTCAAACATACTGTCTTGATATGAAAAATCATAATAAAAAAGATCAATATTCAACAAAAGAGAGACATTTGAGGCATGCCTGCAAACAGATATGTACAAAATCTATGACTTGAACATACTACAAGCAACAGAAATGAAAGGCACGAAACAACAAGTAATCAAATAAATTACTCATGTTTAGAGATTATTTGAGGGTTCAGTGAAATCTATATATTTTAAAAAGAATCATCAAGCGATAAACTGTATTTTCAGAATATGCCAAAAGGGAAGATAATCAAGAAAGTGACCGAATCAATGACAATTTCTTTGAAAGGGTTGCAGGAAAATAGAGTTAAGAAAGAAGTTGGAGGGAAATAGAGGAGATTGTGAATTTAAACATTTAATAGAGAGGGAATGAGAAAAGGAAATAAAAGCATATTATTATTTTAAAAATAATTCAACTAAAACTTCCAAAACAGGAAAGGAATAACAAAGGGGAATGAAGGGGATATTTATATATACTGGCCTAGGGGAGGAATGAGGTGGGTAGAACATGTGGGGGAGATATCCTGCTGTAATCTACTTGCATCAAAGTTATTTATATGAAACTAATTTTAGGAAAAATAAAGTGTCTTGAAAACAGAAGTGATTTTAAAAAAAAACAATAATAAATTAACAAATGAAATAAAACAAAATAAAAGCTTCACAACATCTGACTCTGAATAGAGGAAATATAATAAATGTAATCAACAGGATGGATAAGAAGACAAAAAATTACAGTGTGTTTTTATAAGGAAAAAAATCTGAAAAGCAGACAATCATAGAATCCAAGTAAGAATTTAAAATATAATTTACTGTGAATTATATGAATCCAGAGCAAGAATTGCAATCAACAGAAATTACAGAGAAATAACATTTTGTTAAAGAAACTATAAAATATGAACCTATAGTAATATTATACATGTATTCAGTAAATACCATAAAAGATAACTGCAGGATATGTAGACATGTGTATTTATAATTTTCATGTATGTATATATGTGTATATATCTTAATAGAATAATAATGTTACTCTCTTAGAAAAAGATAAATATAATGAAATTATTTTTAAAATGAGTTGGACAAAGAGGAAAGAAAAATAATTACATGAAATTCAATCAAAATGATGCCCTGTCTCCCATCACATACCTCTTCCAGCCTTATAGTGCTATTTAGTAGTGGCCCCTCACCAAAAAATGTTGAGACATATTTTATTCACCTTCCTTTCTGCTGCCTTCCTGTTATTTGGCAGCCCCTCTTTTACTGCGAGGCTATAGGACTCATAATCTTTGGTCCTTCATTAACTAGATGTTTTGATTACTCACATCCCTGCTTCCATTATCTATTCTCCCTGATTTATACACACACACACACACACACACACACACACACACACACACACACATATATATATATATATATATATATATATATATATACACATACTCCTCCTACTATTCTACAATATTTTCATATTAAATATATCATTTGCTTGCATGAAAGTTGTGGGGTTTAGTTCATAATACTTCACTTTTTTTCTCTTATACTTTCACTATTCCAATTTATTTAAATTCCATTTACAAATTTTTTCTTTTTCTTTCTTAAAAAATATAGGTTTTTTTCTTCAAAAATATAAGAATAGAATAACTTGTATTCTTCCTTATAGCCTCTTTTTGAATTATACACTACAGTGGACAGAACAGTGGAACTGGAGTTAGAAAGAGCTTAGTTCAGCGCCTACTTCAGAGATTAAAAAAAAAAAAAAACAATTGTGAGACCTATAACCCCTTGATTTTTTCCCTCCACTTCTTGACTTTTTAGCTTTACATAGAAAACATTCTTTATTTTCAGAGTATTGTCTTTTGCTTTTATTCTAACAACTTTTCCTCTATTGCTGTTTATTTATTCATTTTATTAATTTTAAATATATTTTTTCTTTATTTATTTGGAGAAATTCATCATTGTGTATTCATTTTCCTCCTAATATGATAATTGAGCTTTGCTATACTGAGATGTAATATCTGATATATCACCATTTCTAATTGCTTCTTATGCATTTAATTTCACTTTTGAAACATTCTATAGTTTCTTGTTGCTTATTCTGCTCCTTTGACATGCCACATGATTCCGTTTAACCAGAAGTTGCTTCACTTTTCTTTGTCTTCTAATATTTAAGAAAGCTATGTGATCATTCTATGTATTTCATACATTTCTTCATTATTATCTTAGTATAATCTCTGCTGATTTACCTGTTTTATGCTATAGATTTTTGTTGATTTCTTCTCTTAAACATCTTTTTTTCAGTCATTTCCCCTAATATCTTACCTCTCCTCTCACTCGTTTTCTTCTTCCATCCTTTTGCTTGTGATATACCACTAAGGCTAATCTGCAAAGCTGCTTCAGCTGCCTTTCATGTTGTATAATTTAGATTTCAGGAAATATGGTTCCTGTAAAGAAACATTATTCTATACACTTAGTAGTCTTGGAGAAGGGGAAGGCTGAGAGTCAAGAAAATAGAATGTTGAACCTGACCTAGCTAGGTATCTGGCTCCTTCCATTTTGCCACATCACAATTATTCAATGGGCAGGTAGAGGGCTCAGTGGATAGGTAGCTGGCTTTGGAGTCAGGAGTACCTGAGTTCAATTCCTGCCTTAGACACTTACTAGCTATGTGATCTTAGGCAAGTCACTTAAATATTATTTATATGTCTCCTCATTTATAAAATGAGCTGGAAAAGAAAATGGCAAACCACTCCATTAGTTTTGCCAAGACATCCTCAAGTAAGATCATGAAGAGTTCAAAATTACTGAAAAATGACCGAATAACAACAAAATTTTATCATACTACCTCCCAGTTCAGGCTTTTCCTTGACTCTCCTTCATTAACTAGATTAAATAACAATATGATTTTTCAGTTATTGGAGGGAATAAAGGGGCATCCAAGAAGTTTTTATATAGGTTTGTGGATCCATAATCTAGAGACCACTCCAGGCAGAAGGTAAAACATTTTCCTCTTCCTTATACTCCCCACTCAACTGTCTTCCCTACTTGATTGGGCTACCTTTTATTACTGGTTTGAGCAAAGTTCCTCCATAACCTCTTCATTCCTCTCCTCCATCCCCAAATGGAACTCTGTTTCTGAGCTCTGGTAGGTTATCCTTTTTTTCATTTTGCCCTGAACATGACCTTTTCACTATTTTGAGGGTATTCCCAAACTATATTGCTGCAAGTGAATTGTCTTCTTCCCTTTCTACCTTCTCTTTGTTAGCTGCTTTCCCCATTAGAAGTAAGCTCAAGTCAGGGATTTTATTGTTTGCTTTTCTTTCTATTGCCACCATATAGAACACTGCCAAATGATATTAAGCATTTAATAAAAGCCTTATTCATTCATAAATAACTAGTGCATAATATTTTAAGAGTTAATAAAGACTAAGGAAAATATCTAGTCTGTCATCTTGATCATATACCTCTTAATTTTTCTTGCATTTACAACAATATTGAAATGATGCATCCCTTAGTAGAAAACATATTCCTTAAGGATGGAGATTATTGTCTATTCTTTTTATTATAAATATTATTTTGGTATTTGTATCTCTAGTACAAGGACATTCCTTTTTTCAAAGAAAAAGAATATTAAGTATTTACTGTGGCCCAGGGAATGTATTAGACAGTGGGAATTTAAAAATAAAAATGGAAACAGAACCTTATCTCAAGGTAGAGAAATCTACAAACTATATTCAAAGTAAATCCAAAGCACATTTAGAAAGAGGACAGTAGCAATTGGAGAAATTGGAAATGGTCTCTAGGAAATGTAATGCTTAGTAAGTGCATAATGACTATTTGCGAGATTGAATTAATTTTTCCCTTTTTGTCTTTTTTTCATTACTAGCTTGGGTTTCTGTGCTTCCACTTTCCAATTTTCCTACCTAACTTTCATTGCTGGCCTTTCCTTTTCTGCTACTTTATGTTAGTAAGAGAGATAAAAAGAAGAAAATTATAAATTACACTAGCCAATGTATTAAAGAAAATGAGGAATAGTTCAGTAATTTTTATTAATCACTTTCCCACCATTTCTACTAAGCTGACAAATATGGATAATATATATTCACTGAATATTGATATAAAGATTTTATCAATCATTCCCTATCTATAGGCAGAGCAGATTCTAGTACAGAGAGGGAGATGCTAAAGAATAAACAACTGTGCCCTGGGAAAGCTCTATTTAAGGCATCTCCATTGTGCAGGGCACTTAGTGGCATAATATAACTCCTAGCTGAAGATAATAATTAAATGATCAACAGCACTGTTGATGTGATTGAACTGGAGGGGATTGAGGAACATGTTTCCAGGAAGAGCAATAATTTTGAAACAATTAATACCAATGGAGATTGGTCTTATTACCCAGTAAGAAACTTACTAATGATAGCAACTATCCAAAAAGTGGAATGGGTTCCTACAGGAGATCATGCCCCATTTTCCTAGCCTATATATAGAAGTCTCCAAATAAAGACTGAATGACTTGTTGGCATATTTTTGAGAGGATTCTTTTTGAGTATATGATTGCCTCTGAAATCCCTTCAGTGCTGAGATTCTGCTATATCCTGTATAAGCATGGTGCTTTATATATAGCAAGAAAGGAGAAACCAGTCCCATGATTTCAGGAATAAAAGGACCTCCTGGATGAAGAAACTGCCTCTACCTCTGGACTTTAGCTCCTTCTTAAAAAGTCTTAGGGCATTGTCTAGGGCACTAAGAGTACTCCCCAGACAGTCTTAGTCAGAAGCAGTATTTGAACTGAAGTTTTGCTGGGTCTAAGATTCAGGCTCAACCACTCTGCCATATTGTTTCTCATACCTTTCTTGCTTTCCACATAGAGGGATTCAATAAATGTTTCTTGAGTTAAGTTGAAGAGTGCTAGAAAATAAACAAAATCTTTCCAAGGAGTATGGTTCCAAAGATTGTCTGAGGACAAAAGTTTTTGCTACATGGAAATATCAATTTCTGGGAGACTATGAAGAGATCAACATAAGTAGAGGTCCAGAAACATGACGGCTAATATAGTTTTTAAGACATGGCCAACTTCTAACAAAGTAAAAAAAAAAGATCATTCTTTCTTTCTTGAGTCCTATTTTTGACATACTCTTACTTTCAGCATCTCCAAGATGATTTCTAGGCTACTTCTCTGTCCATTTCTATCACCTGTCTTGCAGCTTTGCCATTTTTCCCATACCACGGAAGTACTTACTTGTGTTTTTGACATTTATTTAAAAACAAATTCCCAAAGACTTGTAGCATAATAGCAATGAGAAGAGCGTCGGGCTGTTTTACGAGGCAATAACCCGGTTCTCTTATTGCAATCCTCTAACCAGCCTTCAGCCTTATAGTTTATCCACCCGGGAACCAGATTATTGCCTCATAAAACAGCTCGGTGCTCCTATTATGGCTTAAATATAATTGTATTTAAAGACCTTGTTGATTCCATTTAGCAAAATTAGTTTTTATCTTATTTCATCACAATAGTAGCCCAAATAACCTTGATTTGGGGTGCAGGGTTAAATTTCAATGATACTGTCAAACTTGGGGGGATGAACATTTTTAAACCTCAATTTCTATTATTTTAGAAATTATTTTATTTTATTTAGTTCTGTTGTGCTAGTTCCACTTGCATTTTGAAAAGCAAATTATTTTTGTATGAATATAATTTAAAGTGCATATTCAGAATAATAGGATGAACAATTCAAATTTATTTATCTTAAGAATTTTATGAATTATGGCTGTCTTCCTTATCCTCTCTTTTTAATTGGTGTATGAAAACAGTAATATTTAAATAGATGTAATAAAATTACATTTAATTTCTCATAATAACACAGTTCCAAGTTGTCATTACCTATGTTCAAGCACAACTCATTCATGTAATTTTAGTATATCATAGGGAAAAGGTATTGCTCTATAAATGTAGAAGTGTAAAAAGAGAGAAGGAACTGAGAAAAAAAAAACTGTTTAGGAGAGCTCTTTTCTAGTAAGGTTATATCAGGGACTGCCACAAAAAACTTCAGATATTATGCTATAATCGCCACAGGATAAATAAACTGTTTTGCCAATAACAGGAAATCTGAATTATTTGGGATTTAGAATACCTTTATATATGAAAAAATATCTTTACCTTGCCAAGATTATGGTGGAACAAAACATCCTACATCTTTCCTTGAACATCATCAATGAAGACCCCGTAGCCTACCTGAATAGATTTCAAGGTATCATTTTTCTTTTTACCTTGAATTTCATCATTATGTTTATAAATAGAGTTATCTTACTACTAAGTAGCAAAGGCTTGGGATGTTATGAGTGGCAGGTTTCAGTGACTGTCCTTTTGCCTGAAGTATGAAATATACTCTGGGCACTAGTTCAGGAATTACCCATCCTTTTGATTGCTTGCCATTTGTAACCATCATTCATGTGATCCAAGGCCTTTTGGTCTTCAGATGATTAAGCTTTTAATAGTATAGACATTATTGCTCAGACATATTTATACTATGGAAGATCTCTTTCCTTAAGGGTCCTTCAAGAATTTTTTCCCCCTTAACAGTACAGTATATAACTCTTACAATCAGAGAGTAATCTTTACTTTCTTTGAAATCAAAACTGGGCCCTATTGACTTTCAACCAACTTAACAAAAAATCATTCCCTTAGCTTGACAGTTGAAGCTTTCAGTTAAAAATGTGAAATATGGAGACATTTTATTAATCTTAAATTCTTCAAGCATGTTAGAGTATGTTATATTAATGTCTTCAGCTTATGTTTTTCATCTTGTATATCTTTTCAATTATTTTTATAATTCTGCATTTAATTCATAATTCACTGTCTTTTCTGTTATCTTCATTGTGTAATAAAATATAATCTTGGTTTTTGCCTAAAAGGAAAAGCTTTCCATTACTCCATGTTTGGAGAGAAATTTAAAGGGAAAATGAAAAACAAAATATAGGAAGGATAAATAAGAAGTGATTTATCTTACCTTTATGAAAGGTATATCAACCCAAAGTTATACCTTGTAAAGAAAATCTAATTGATGGATAATGCCAATTATCAAATGAGAAACCAATAGAACAGAAGTTACTTATATTTTTGCACATTCCTTTAACAACTTTTTGTTCCTTATACTTTAAGGTTTCATAATTAAAATATTTTTATGTCTACTGAAAAATGGCATAAGAAAGTTTCCCAAAGCTAACTGTCCTGCATCTCATAAGGTAATGTGAAAATTTGTATCATAATTTATAGATTTACTTGAGTTCCTAAAAGGCTAGACAATTTCTATGGACAAAACAACATAGTTTAAAAATAAATACTTGGATAATTTAACTGTACGTGAAAAAGAGAAATATGAATTGAATTCCCTGTAGAGTACAAAATTAAAGACAAGGTAGGGTAGAGGTCTTAACAACATATCATTTAGAAGTCTTATTGAATTTGAAACATTTTAAAAAGTGTTTGAAATTCTCCAAAATCCAAAGGATAGCCACATTTGCCAATCTCTAATACAAATTAGAAATCTCTCTCAATGATTCCAAGAGTGACTGAAGAGGCGTTCTTACTTGGAAAAAAAGAAATCTTATAAATTCCCAAGAACTGGTTACATTGGTGAACAAATATATGTTTCTCTAAGGAAATTAGTGCTTTAATTGTACTCTTTAAATACTCACCAGAAATTTAAGAAAATCCCATTCTCTAATCTGAAAATACCAACATGTTTAATCTAAAATGAAATTACAATTCCTTGTACCCAGTAGGTGCTTAATTAATATTTGTTAAGAAATGCTGAATGTTTGAATAGCTGAGTAAATTATTTCAATAGAAAGCAGTGACATCATCCTTAGATGCCTCAAGGCAAGGTATTTAATGGGCCTCAGAAGAATGGGAAGAGAGATTAAAATGCAATTTTAAGTGATCTTGCCATAGTCTATCCATAATTGGCTTTAAATCATAGGCTCAATTTATTGCCCTAGACCACTATACTCTTGTTTATGTTTCCAACAAGGGCGAGGGCTAGGAAAAAAGACTATAAAAATGGTAAAAAGCTTTACACAGGCATTAAACTATACTTGAATTTGATTACCCCAGGATTGTCAAACAATAGAAAATGGCTTTGTATGCAAGAAAGGAAAGGCATTTTCCTATTTTGGATGCAATTCTTGATGATGGAGAGTTTCTGCAGACAGTTTCTTAGTAGGCCATCAAAAGAGGTAAAAACTGGTTCTCAGTAGCTATACAGAAGAAATGACTTCCAGCAGATAATATAATAAGCATGTAACTTTTTTCTTTTCCAGAAGAATTTTCATCTAATCTTATATGACTCCATTTTTGAGAATCCATTAATTACTTCAAGTCCAATAACAGAAAAATATGTAAAATATTACTACAAGCATGTTTTCATCTACTGTTTCTTTTTTTGATAATTGGTCTTATTTGCTAATTCGTTCTTCAGCAGATGACATAAATCTAGATTGATAAACTTATATAGAGTTAGGACAATTCACTTCCTACATCACATTCTTAAACCGTTCTCTCCAACTCTGCCTTGACTTACACCATTCTCATCATTCATGTCTTTGCTCTCCATTTTTCTTCTCAACTTTCATGAAATTTTCCTAGTTGTGCTGGGCCTTGAGGATGCAGTAACAATACAATAACAGGCATTGCCCTCATGGAGTTTATAAGTCTACTTGAGGCACATAATACTATGCAAAAAAATTGAGGAAAGAGAAGTGGAGGAGAGAGAAAAAATATTGACAACTTCCTTACTTTAGGTCTTAATACATTGCAATTCATTTTTATTTTCTCTTTTCTAATTCTGAAGTCAATATCTTTAGTATAGAAAAAAAGAATAAGGTAAACCAGTTCTGACTTGTCTCCTATATCAATAACCATCATCCTTCTCCATCCAGAGAATAAGCAATCTCTCTCTTTTCTCCAAGATAGAAAAAATGCTTTTTTTTCTTTCTTTTCCTTGCCATGATTGCTACATTTTACCATCAAGCAGGACTTGTAATCTGTTTCCTGAACTCCTCAAAGAACTACTTCTTCCTGTCCAGGTTGTCTATGGCATATACTAATGACAAAAACAATTGTTTCATTTTTTTCATCCATTAATTCTCATTTAAATGCTCTCCTTCATGCTTTCTACCCTGGTTCCTAAATTTATTCAAATGAATTCAGTTTATTAATATATAGTGATACTCCTTTTAACTATCCTGTTTCTTTTGAATGAAAAATTTACCCAACTGGAATCACAGTCCAAGCATGAGTCTTTTAACATCAAGTATCAGTTGTACCTATTTAAGTATGGATTTGTCTCCTTACCTTTGGATCTCAAATTCACTCTACTGGTCTTTTTTATATATACATTTTTGCGTACGTATTTGAGACCTTGGATCTTTCTATTGGTTCCTTGATTGGATATTATTTCTCTTGAACTTCTGAGAGATAAAATGTAAATTAAAACATTATGTTACAAATATATGTGCATATTTACACATATATAGATCTATACAGTATTATATACACTATTTCTAGTATATATTCTTACATAACATATATACATACAAATGTTATGCTATAGATATATACATACATATTCTTGCCTCTCAGTTCATGACCCACTCTCATACTCTCACTCAATAACCAGACAACTCATTTTTCAATTTTTAAATGATATTTGCCTTCAATTAGTAATTTTTCATTTGTTCTAATGTCAAGATTGGCGATTTCATGTTCAAATTTTCTCTTTAATTTGCTCCCATGGTCAATACTCTTGCCCAGATTTTCATTAACTTTTTCCTTGGACTTTTCTAACCCATCTCCTTGCCTCTATTCTCTCTCTCTCTCTCTCTCTCTCTCCCTTCTTCTTCCTCTTTCTCATACATATACACATATACATATGCATATCTGTTCATCTATGTCTAGAGAATATTATGTTTATTTGCACATTTGATGTGAAATCCAACATTGGGAACTTTCTGAATACCAGTATTGTATCTTGCTACTTCCTGAATCTTTTCTAATATGTAATATAGGGCTCCATAAAAATGGGACAGGGCTTGGAATTGTGCGTTCCTTAGCACACAGAACTCTTGGATTACACGATTTCCCAATAGTGACCACTTTTCTGTAACTTTTAGCCTAGAAGAAATGACTATAGCACTGGGATATTACATATCTAGCTCAGAAGCAAAATGTGATCCCAAGTTTTTATGGTGCGAGAACTAGTTCACTCTCCACTTTATCAAGATGTCACTCATAGTATAGAGTGATTACTTAATAATTGTCTACTGAAAAAATTGAAATTAGAGATTGAAAAATACTTTGTGATTTAAAATTATAGTAAGTTAATGAAACATGATATTCTCTGAACTTCTTTGGACAGACCTTCCTAAAAAGGACAAGAAGCAATAATTGACTTCAGTTTTTGTTCCATTCTTATTTCTGTCAGTGACATCCTCATTGAAGAGAGATGGAGGGGGAGAAAGGAAGAAAAAAAAAGAAGATTTCTCTGATGACAAGTCAATTTAGAGAAGCCTCTGATCAGCAACTATTCTTGGCTGAGACCCACATATCTGGTTCCTTTTATAGAGCTGGAATGCCAGCATATCCTTAAGGGCTTGTAGAAACTGTGAGTGCAGGATCCTAAAGAGACCTCGAGAGTGAGGCTTTCTTCAGTGTCCGGACTTCATTTTCCAAAGTTGAAAACACTTTTGGTTTAATTAATGACAAAAAAGAAAGGAAATGACATGCAAAAGTCAGAATTAAAATTCTTCATCAGAAAAGACACAATAATTAACATTACTTAAAGACAAATTAAATTATATTAATAAAGAAAAGACTTTATTTTTTTTCCATTTGCATACGTGTGCACACATCTTTCAAGCTGTCCTTACTCCACCTGCCCCATTTCATGAACCAATGAAATGAGTGGTTTTGAAGGCTAAATTTTGTTTCATGATTTGCACACTGATAGTTATCTCCAGATCTACAAAATATTAAGCACCTACCCTTTCCTTTCTGGACTACTGCAATAGCTGCTGATTGATCTCTATTTTTTCAGTCTTCCCTACATGAAATCTATCTTCCACACAGCTATAAACATAGACTTCTTAAAAGGTTGATCCTGACATTTCTCTGGTCAAGAAACCCCAAATAGCTCTGCATTGCCTTTAAGTACAAATAAGAACTCTTTTTTCTGACATTCACAATCTCATTCCAATCTACCTTTCCAGATATATAATTCTCTTCATCTCATGTACTCCACTTTCCAGCAAAATGAATCTGTTTGCTGCTTCCCATTCACAAAGCCTTTTCTGATACTCAATGCTATCTGCATTTTACTTTTATATTACTTTTTTTTTTTTATGGAAGACATAGCACCCTATCAGTTACTAGAATGGCAATTTCAAGATGAAAGTATATTTCAGCAGCCCTTTCTTATGCAATAATACCTCTAAAGGTCTTTTATTCCTACTGCATTCCCAAATATTTTTGTAGCCTTTCATTTTGATGATTACTATAAAATGGAAAATTTGAAGAATAAGAAGCACAATTTTTAGATTGCCCATTAAATGCTATTAATCAGAGGGGGTTACCTTGACCCCACTCATCTCATGATTGGGACAAGTCTTGTGATATCTCTGGAAACTTACCACTCTTTGAGCCTTTTATTTCATCAGATTTTAAACATTTTGATTCTATCACTCCTTCCAGTGACTCTTTCCTGATGCCACTTAATAAAAGCTAGAGCTTTAGATTTCACCAAATGATGGTCATTTATTGCTAGTGCTATCCCTTCTTACCACTCTCCTCTTTTGAAGTTCATTTAAACTTGGTCCTTCCCCCTTTAGAGTGGGCACTTTGGCACTCTCCAAAATTGTGCAGTGACTCAGAACTGAATTTTTCCATTATTGTTGCTTCTTTGGTGGTCCTCTTTCTTTTCAAGTGGACAAGCACACCTTACCTTGAAGACTTTTGCTTTAATCTCTGGAACACAGGGGATCCAAAATATAATAGGCCATAAAGGGAAACAGAGGCTTCTTATCCAAAGCTAGAGGAACTGAAATAGTCTTTTTTCTGATTAATCTGACTTAATTCACAGCTTTCTAACATCCTCATTTAGAATACAGTGAAACCAAAGCCTAATTTTGTTCTTAAATTTTCAACATTCAACCAAATGAATAATAGTCATTATTTGCCATAATCAAGGATTTCTTGTTAAAAAATTAAATATTCTCATAAAGAATAAAAGTGACCAGGATTCAGAAAAGTATATAAGATGTCATCATAGATTCTCATAAATGAAGAAGAAAAAGCTAAACTGAACTTTCATGAATCACCATAGAATGAAGAAGTCATTGCATATATTCTTGCTTCTTGGAAGCTGATGTAAAATCAATCAGTCAATAATCAGTTATTAAGCATTAACCATGGGGTAGACACTGTGCCAAATGCTAAGAATAAATACAACAAGCAAAAATAGAGACCCCACCCTCAAGAAAATTACATTCTAATGAAGGAAGGACAAACTTCAAAGGAAGCTGAGAAGTGGCCAGGAGAGAACAGTACCCATTACAAACTTATAAGAAAGTCCAAAGTGAAGCCCGGTGAGCAGTGAAGACCTGGCTTGCCATGGCTCTTCTTAAATGAAGGTTCTAGAAGTAGCCTTCCAATCAGTTACATGGACCAGCTATAGAGAAATAGGTAGGATACTTCTAAAGTATAAATTCAAAGTGTGAAGTGATCTTCCAGGATAAAGAAATTTCCAGGGTATGGTAAAAAAGTGTAAAGGACAGTATACTGGTAGAAAAGGAACTAAGAGCTGATCTGGGTGCCCTTCTTAAATAGAGATTCTGGGAGGAGCCATCTAATTAGATGGTGGAGACTCATATTTATTAGATACATAAAGTTGAATTTATATTTTATTTAGAAGGGATAATCTTGTAGCATTGGCATTCTTACCACAGATGAGAATAGATTCTTTTTTAAATGGTCAGAATTGGATTAGCTTATAGGTATGCCTTTCTAACTCCCCATCAGAATAAATTGTTGTTTTTTTCTTAAAGATTAAATTTTTCCAGATTATATGTCAATATGATTTTAATAATCATTTTCTAACATTTTGCAATTATGTTTTCTCCTTCCTTCCCATCTCTTCTCCTTCTCCAATACAGCAGGTGATAAGATATACATTGCACATGTATTATCATGCAAAAATATTTCCATATTTGTTATGAAAAAGACATATTGCTTACACTAGAAAAATTAATGGAGGAAATAAAATGAAAAATGGTATGCTTAAATCTTCTTTTAGGCTTAATCATTTCCTTCAATGGCAACAGATAAACTTTTTCATCATGAATCTCCTGGAGCTCCCTTGAATCTTTGCATTACTATTACCAGATCATTCCTTCATAATTGATTATCATTCTATTGATGTTACTACATATACGACACATACATATACATGTACATATGGTTTTTTTAAACAAAAGTCAAACTTTTTAAAAGTTTATTCTGAATTTAGTTATTTGTGTATCCATAGTAGAATGTACACTTAAAAAGAGCAGGAATTTTCTCATTTTCTTTTTTGTGTCACAAGTGTCTAAAGTGGTGTCTGATAATGGACTTAATGCTTTTATATTGATTAATTGAAGTATGTTCTATTATCCAAACTTTAATGAGTAATTAAGTTCCTACTATATGTCAGGCACTGTGAGTAAAAAAAAAACTTAAAAAAAAACCACCGTCCTTTCTCAAGAAGAAACCTGTATTCTATTGAAAACACAGAAAAATTTCTCTCATTTTGTCAATCACCATAGAGGGTGTTTTATTACTGTTGATTCCAATTTGAATTCTAGCGTTAACCTATTAAAATTGAAATAGAACAACCCACTAACCAAATTTAACTATGCATGATTTTGAAAAATAACAAAAGAAAGTTTAAGAAGGAGACTGGTAGAAGGTGCAGAAGACTGACTCGCCTTTGAATTAGGAATATTTGTGGTCAAATTTTGCCTCTAATTCACACCCATTTTGTGACCATGCACAAATCACTTAAGCTTGCTATAAGATGATAACTTATACAGGGATTTTATTTAGAATTAATGAACTTATTTCTGTAAAAATATTTTGAGAGCAATATTTCAATATAATTGCTTTCCTTTGGCTTATAATGAGACTACATCTGTAGACTTTACCAAACTGCTCAAGGGATCCATGACACACACAAAAATTAAGAATCCCTGGATTAAATCTACAAGTTACAAAGTTACGAAGATTGCTGACTTGCAATATTATAGAACTTAGAAACTTATTGTCTATGTCTATTTATCTATCCATCTTTTGATCTACCCACTCACATATATATGTGTGTGTATATATATGTATATATATAAAGGTATATGTATGGATCTGTGTGTACACAATATATATGTATATACACAAAATGTATATACAAACACATGTTTTTGAAAATATGTAAGTATATATATAATCATATATATATATACCTATGCACACACACATACATGTATACTATGTATCCCCCAACCCATTCCTAAGATATCACCTATGACTACATTCCATCATATTTGTTGAAATTTTCTAATAAACCTAAAGAAATAGGCAAAGTTTCCCTGTTGGATTTTCTCAAATGAAGACTTTAAAACAAATTGTGGAGAGTAGTCCTACTTGGGAATGCATTGCTGTTATCTTTTAATCAAACCCAGACACATTCACCACATATTCTTCTTCACTTAACAGGATGATCACAGACATCCTGTACAGTATTTTTAATTAAATCCGGAAAAGCTCACTTTCAAAAGTGCCAGACGTTTTGCATTTTCTGGTAGCAATCTGGATATCAGGGCTGTAATAATATCTCCTGCTGTGCTAAACATCTGTTCAGAACATACACTTGTTGGTAGGAAACTTTTAAATTCAAGGCTAAAAGGCTAACTTGTCCTGATTGGATTGAAGATTTCCATGGTTTTCCAACCATAAAATAGACGTCTCCCAAATTGACTTGGTTGAATAGTACAGTACATGGTAAGGTTTACTTTTCTTTTCTAAGAAGGACTGATATAATTAGACAGATGACCAAGTAAGAATTTTTTAACTTCTTTTCCCAATGGTGAGCTTCTACTTGGCCTTTCATTTTGGCAAGGAGCCCAAGCCAGACAAATTTCTGTTTCAGACTTATAGGACTTCGACACCATTACTCAGATACCAACTATCCCTGAAATTTTTAACAATACTTCATATTTCCTCTCCTTGGGATCTCTTTCATCTCTTATAGCCTTTTCACCATGCAGCATATCATTCCTACACCATATCTTTCTCCTTCTATCACTGGTGAATTTTTCCAAGGTCTCCATTTAGGGAGATGCCCAGGCAGACCAACCTTCATTTTGACCTGGTCTCTGTCTCTGTCTATCTTTTGTCTCTTTCTGTCTCATATTGTTTCTGACTTCCTGGGTTTCAATATCATATTCCCACATGAACATCTTGCCCTTCCCATCCCCCATACTTTTCATCTCTTTTTTTGAGTTGTCTTAACCCATGAAAATAAAAGTTCTTTGAAGTCAGACTCCTTTGCTTTATGCTTCTATTTATAGCTCTAGAATTAATTATACTACCTAGCACATAGTAAGGGCTTAATAAATACTTGTTGCCTTGCCTAAATACCAATTTTTTTATTTTCTAGATTACATATAAATAAAATTTTTGATAATTGTTTTCTGACATTTTGTGATCCATATTCTCTCCCTCCATCGCACCATTCACCTTACCAAAGAAGGGAGCTAATATGTTATAGATTCTACATGTGTGATGATACAATGCCTATTTTTATTTTAGTCACATCAATAAATAAGACACATATCATTTCCATTAGAAAAAAAACTTAAATACCAATTTTTATTGTTGAATCTTAAGAATAAGAAGATAGTAGGCAAGGTGGATAAAGTTAGGAGTCGGGGAGGTATTTAGTCAAGAAAATCTGGATTCAAGTCCTTCCTCACATCTTGCTGTCATAGAAAACTTCCAAAGATACAAATGAAAAGGATTATCAACATGTGAAAGTACAGTGAGTTCCCTAAATTTAAAATCATAAGTAATTCCTGTTTATTCCATAGTGCTATTATTTCAATAGAAAAGTAAATATTAAGTGTTTGCCTTGTGAAAATCAAGGTTTTCTGTATGTGTTTGTGGGGGAAAGGACATCTGAACTGGTAATATAATCCAGAAAAATAAAAATAAATAAAATAAATAAACATGATCCATATCTCCTTGTATGAGAACACCTTCCACCCATGCAATTAGACAACTCTCTAGTAACTTATTACCCAAGTTACTTAAGAAACTAAAATTGAAGCATCTTGACAGCCTCACATAACTGGCATGTGTTTGTATGGAATATATTTTCTATTGCCTGATCCATATGACTAAATTCCCCAATATTATTATTTCTCTCAATTCATAGAAACTGGTATTTTGAAAAGAGTTACATTTGCCATGAACATCACAAGAATTAGACTTGAAAAGAGACTATAAAAATTCTTGCTAAGAGAAGCTTTACAACACATAATGAACTTCATAGCTCTCTTTAGGTTGGCACCTTCCAGTGACAAGTCAATCATTTTTTGTGAACCAGAATGTTGGCAAATGTGTGTTTCCCATTAAAATGTTCTTCTACAGAAGTCATCTGATGTTGTAAATGTTTATTTAGGATTATCTATTAAAACATACTTTTTTCATGTTTTCTGTGTTTACATGGTAGTCATTTATGGAGAGAACCAACTCTTCCATGTGAAAAAGAAAACAATTAAGTAAAAATACTGGACAGAGTGAGCTTTACCTAACAATGTACATGACAGCTCTAGTAGGCCCATGTTTCTTTGTTGTAAATTGGAAATTATATTTTGTCATCTGTTCCCCTGGACTTTCTTTAGTTTTTCAATTACTGAAAATTTGGCTTACACATTGATTTTTTTCCCTCTACATTTTTGTAGTCATGGTGTATGCTATTTTCTTGTTTCTCCTTGTTTCATTGTATATAAGTTCATGTGTCTATAAGTTCATATCATATTTCTCTGAATTTGGAGAATATCTTTTATAAGGTACACTAAACATCCTTTCTACAATATTAGGTGTTTATAAACATAAAGTGTTAATTATCTTTAGTAATATTTCCTCCCACTAATTTTAATGCTCATAATTTAATTTACTTTCTACTTTCTAAAAATGAAGCTTCCAAATTCATATTGCTTTTATGCTTTATAGCTAGTATCACTTGTCTAAAATGTTTGTTTGATATGAATTACTGCTTCCTGGAGAGATCTAATTACATAGTGAATGTTTTAAGAAAATGTATAGAGATAGCTGAGTGTGTCCTGCCTGTCTCTCCCACTCTGCTGTGTGTGTGTAACTGTGTGCGTGTGTGTGTGTGTGTGTGTGTGTGTGTGTGTGTGTGTGTGTGTGTGNGTAACTGTGTGTGTGTGTGTGTGTGTGTGTGTGTGTGTGTGTGTGTGTGTGTGTGTGTTTAATGGTACAAGTGGAGCTGAAAATTTCCACAGTTTGGCTCCCATAGAGTCAGCTAATAACTTTATGTATAGAGAAGGATAAAAGTGTTAAGATATCACCTTAACTGTTGAACTAGGGGCAAGGGGAAACTACTTTTTAAGCTTTTAAAATAAATTAATGCATTAATTGTATATTATTTAAAAATTGTGAATCAGTTTTTTTTAAATCCATAGAAGGACAAGTTTATCAAATATCTCTTAAGCTTTGGTCATTTTGTTTCCTACTCTTTACATTTTTCTATTAAATTTCTTAATATTCCATCCTTAACTCAGAAAATTTTGGAAAGGAAATGGTGATAAAATAGGGCACATTTATTTTTGCATGGGGAAAGAGAATGGAGTTTGGAAACCATGGTAGAGTTGATTTTTAAATTCTGGCAAAATTATTGAATGATTTACAAAAGTTATGTTGTAAGGAAATTATCAGAAATGTATGACCAAAAGATAAGAAATGTTTGTTATACATATAATATCAAATATAATAGAGGAATATCTCCCCACCAATGTTCATGTTTTATGAGAAAATGTTAATCAGAGTTATTAGTAGATAAGATGGCATGGCTGTGTATAGGTCAGGATCTAAAATATTGGAGAAAGTATTATTATTATTGTTGCTGTTATATTCAAAATCTAGAAAAATAAGGATCAGAAAACATCACAATGACTTTAGGAAGATCAGGTAATTCCCTATTAAGCTTTTTTCCCCTTTTAACATGTTTCTTAAGCTTGTTATAAGGGGAATATTATACATATAGCTTAACCAGAGTTACCCAAGGATTCAGTTAAGTCCTTTATGATATTTTTCTAGAAATACACAGAGATGTATGAACTAGACAAGGAAGGAATTAGGTAGACTTCTATCTGATCAAATGATCATACATATCCAAAGAGTGATAATTTATTGTTCATTGTTAATATCAAAAGTGACGTATAATGCCTCATCCTACAGAGTATTGCTTGTGCATATGCTACTTAATTTTTATGTCAATAGATGTACCCAATAAAACCAAATACATGCTATAAGCTTTTCCAAAACCTAGTGAACGGATTATACATAAAATACACCTGAGTATACAGTGTAAAAATAGACAACTCCTCACACAAATGAAGACTTCACAAATTAACTCTGGGGAATCTGCATGTCTTTTGTTGTTATCATTAAGTCATTTTAGTTGTATTTGACTCCACATGCCCACATTTAGGATTTTCTCAGCAAAAATATTGGAATGGTTTGCCATTTCCTACTTAAACTCATTTTACAGATGAGGCTCTGACTCAAACAGGGTGAAGTGCCTTGCCCATGTACATACAGCTAATGAGGTTCTAAAGCCAGATGAATTGAGCAAGTTGAGTATTCCTGCTTGAGACCTACCATGCTATCCACCATGTCACCTAGCTAACTATGTTACAGTGTCTCTATATTCAGCCAACTCTATGTACTTGTCAAAGTATAAGCTCAGAAATTGTAACTCAGAATTTGGATAAAATCAGAATAATTTAATGAATTTGCTTTCAAAATACATAAATATAATAAGAATGAAAGTAGAATAGAAAGAAATAGTAGTAGCAATAGAGGAGCAAACAAGAAAAATCATAGAGAGCCCTGCCACTACCACCACTGCACAAATGAATAAATGCATTTTGTTGTCTAAAAAAGTTGAAAGAGAAATGGGTGGTCTACTCTTATCATGGCTGTAGGGGAACTGGAAAGGGAAGATTACTTAAATAATTTCTCATTAAGAAGAGATGTTTTAGAAGAATAAGGGAAGTTGTAAAGGAAGGTTAACAATATTACAAAAGAAAGCATAAGATCTCAATATCGTAAAGGAAGGGAATCATACTTACGTGAATCATCTCTGGGCAGAGTTAGAACATATAATGTGATATAGGGACCATAAATGGATCTAATATGTTGGAAGTTATTTCATAAGGAGAATACTTTCTCCATTTTTACTGTACCTCCAACGGCAATATGTTTGGGCAATCTGCACAAAGAAAGTTAAGAGGGTATGGACACAAAGATCACTCTCTTGGCAATAGCAGAAGAGAAGGAATAGAAGTAAAAAAGGGAGAATAGATTTGCACATCTTAAGATATTGGTTTATTTCTGCTATGGGGGAATTCTTATATCTTTGTGATTTTCTCATGAAGTGATATCTAAGAGTTAGTTGAAATAGAAAAAGAAAAAAATGAAAGTAAAATCAAAAAGGAAATAAAATATAAATTGATTAGAAAGAAATTCAGCTTAGAGCTTTGATTCTTTAACAACAAAAATTTATAGAATTTAAAAATAAACATGCATATGACAAATCAAAGAATGCAATTTAAAAACAAATACAAATAAAATCAGATCTATCTAATTAGAGAAATATTAATTGTTCATGGATGGAAAAAGACAGTATAATGTAAATGACAATATTACCTATATTAATCTACTTTTTCAGTACTATCCCAATTAAACTTCTAAAAATTATTTTGAGTTGGAACAATAATTAATTGAATTTGGTAGAACAAAAGATCAAGAATATCAAACGAATTAAGGTAAATGTAAAAGAAAGGCATCTAGCATTAACAGATTTTTAAATTGTGTTATGTAGCTGAAATTATCAAAATAACTTGGTATTGGCTAAGAAACAGAAAGATAGATCAATGGAACAGAATAGACATATAACAAAGAACATTAAAAGATTATAGTAACCTTTTATTTGACAAAAGCATAGATACAAGTTTGGGGGATAAGAAATAACTATTTGGTAAAAATTGTTGGCACAACACAAAACTAGTTTGGCATAAACCAGGTATAGAGGATAGCTAGGTGGCTCCATGGATTAAGAGCCAGATCTAAGAAGGAAAGTCCTGAGTTCAAATTTGGCCTCAGACACTTCCTAACTCTGTGACAGGGGCAAGTCACTTTAACCCCTCATCTCCTAGCTCTTACCACTCTTTTGTCTTGGAATCAATACAGATTATTGATTCTAGGATGAAATATGAGGGTTAAAAAAAGAAACTAGGTATATACCAACATTTTACACCATTCATGAAGCTAAGATCAAAATAGATTTATGATTTAGACAGGAAAGGACATATCATAAATGAATTAGAACAGAAACAAATTAATTATTTATTTATAGATAGGAGAGGAACTTGTAAGTCAACAAGAGATAGAGAGCATTGTGAAATGTAAAATGGATTATTTTCAGTACATTAAGTTGAAAAGTTTTGTTCAACTAAAACAAATGTTTTCAAGAATAGAAGGAAAGTAGAAAATTGGGCTGGTGATTAGGATTTAGACAGCCTCTGATAAAGGTCTCATCTATAAAATCTACAAAACAAGATCAAAATTTTAAGTATAAGAGTCATCCCCCAAGTGATAAATGTCCAAAAGATATGTTCAGACAATTGTTGGATGAAGATATCAGTCATATATTTGTATGTGGAAAAAAGCCCTAAAGCACAATTGATTAGAGAAATGAAAACCAAAACAATTCAGAGATTTCTTCTCACATCCATCAGACTGACTTACATGACAAAAGGACAAAATGAAAAGGATGTAAGGGAATGGAAAAATGGTGACACTAATATACTCTTGGTGCAGCTGTGCACTGATTCAACCATTTGGAGACCAGTGATATCATTGCTGGATCCATTTCCCAAGGAGATCATGGAAAAAAAGGAAAAGAATATGTTCCAAAATATTTATAGCAGCTTTTTTTATGGTGGCAACAAATTGGAAAAAGAGGGGATGCCAATCGATTGGGGAACAACTAAACAAAATATGGTTTGTGAGTTGATGGAATACTATTGTGCAATAAGAAATTATGAGCAAGCTAATTAAAAGCCTGGAAAGAATTACATCAGATAATGAATAGTGAAATGCACAGAACCAAAAGAATATCATACACAACCAAAAATTTAAAACTCAAAATGAATTGGAAATGTTACTTCCAGAGGATACACTGAAAGGTAGAAGCAAGAAAGACTTCGATATTTCCATTTGTTTGAACATGCCTGCTCCCCCAGTTGATTCTTTCTGAGATGCAGGTAGGATGGGGATAGGCTGGGACAATTATGGATAAACCCAATTTCTAAAAAAATAAAAAAAATAAAATACAATTTAATTAATAGAGAAAAAGTATAGAAATCCTTAGGAAAACTTATGAAAAAGTTTTAAAATATTAAATATTAAAGAGTCTAACTGGGAAGGCAAAAAGGAAGGTAGAAAATTAGATGACTAAATAAAACAAAGGATAAAATATAAATAAATTAAAATGACCTTTAAAACGAGGCAATCATTTATTAAAAAAAGAGAAGAATTTTTAAGTATAGAAAAACGAGTTCCTATGTGACTAGATATATACTAAATTAGATTAAACAAAATTAATTTTAGGGACAAAATACTTATTTAAATTAGGCAACATAGCAACAACATTCTAATTTAGAAAAATGCTTAATAGCACAAAATAAACATAAATATAACTCATAATTTTGATGTGAATGAACTAAAGAATTCAGGGAAAATATTAACAAATTATATAAGAGATGAAATCCTCACAATTTTTTACCAAGAAGAAACATTATCTAAAAAACAAAGACATAAATAGAAAAAAAATTGAGGAGATATGATAAAATATACTATGCATTAGATACATGTGAAAAAGTAGGAGGTGTAGTTATATGATCAGACAGGAAAATTAAAACTGAAAATATCAGCAGAAATAAAGAAGGAAATTTTATGCCTAAAAGCATAATAAACAGTAAAACAATAATAAAATTATACTTATATGTTTATAATGAGATAGCTAAATTTTAAAAGGATAAATTAATTGTTATAAAATCACAAAATTAATAAAAGTTATTAGAAGACTGTGTAGTTTCTCTCTCTGAATTGATCAAATCAAGAAGAAAAAAATTAATAAAAATTGAAAAAGCAGAATTAAGCAAATCATTGAAGAATTCCAGTTAAAAAACTATTTGTTTCCTCAATGAGTTCATTTAAGAGTATGCATATTTCAAAGGACCTTATGAAAATATTTTTGTCTGACTCTTCATTACTCCATTTGGGATTTGCTTGGCAAAGATACTTCAGTTGTTTAATCTTTCCTTCCCAATTCATTTTATAGATAAGGAAACTAGGATAAATAGGGTTAAGTGGTTTGCCCAGAGTCACATAGAGAGTAAGTTTCTTACATCAAATATGATCTGATAAAGAAGGGTCTTTCTGACTCTATCCACTGTGCCGCCTTCTAGCCCTCACCACCTAGCTGTCAACTACATAAATTGAGCATGTGTCAACTGGGGCATTCTACCAGGGCCAGGTTCTATCTCTACTGGGGTGATAAAGGCTCCACTAGATCATTTCCTAAGTAGCTGAGATTCTTAAATTGACCCGCAATTCCCAGGAACAGTGAAACCCCCTAATCAGATTTTTAAAAATTTTTAAACCTTCCGTCTTGAAATCAATACTGTGTATTGGTTCCAAGGGAGAAGAATAGTAATGGCTGGGCAATGAGGGTTAAGTGACTTGCAGAGATCACATATCTAGGAAGTACCTGAGGACAAATTTGAACCTAGGACCTCCATCTCTAGGCCTGACTCTCAATCCATTGAACCACCCAGCTGCAGTCCCTGCACAGATTTTTGAGTTCATAGTGCTATATTGTCAGTAATTTCTCTGCCTCTTAGAATTGAATGTTAGAATTCTATGGACACCTGGAAGAGTTCATGGTTACCTTTCTCTGAACAAATGTCTGGCATCATGCTGGCCAATGTCTGTAATTTCCAAGGACTGCATTCTGGGGCTTTCTGAACACACCTTGGCAATTTCTCAGAGGAGCCCACCACTCTTACTGTGAACAGACCTTTGCAGGTTCCTTCTGACCCTAGTCATCCCTGATTGCTCATAGAGATTGGCCTGCACTGATATGGGCATTGATGGGGGCTCCCTTTCCTATTTGCCACTCTCTTGTGCAATCCTAGAGTGGACAAATCCACTTACAATTGCTTCTGACTAAATTTCAAGGAGTTTTCTTTTGTAGTCATGTTGAAACTTGGCAATTTTCTCATATTAGTATTCATTTTAGCTGGAATCCTAGCCTACACTTTGAGCACAAATATAAATCAATAAGATTTAGCAGAAATGAAATTGTCCCATTCTCACAGAAAGGTGCTGAATACTACTCTCAGTTCAAAATTTTTATTATTAGTGAGATCTTATTTTTTACAAATAAATAAAGCCTTTATATTTCACCTCATTAGCACATAGTTAACAAATTTGTCTTTTTATATCATCTGATCAATTTTAGTGATGCTCAATTTTATTTTTCACCCTAATCTACTACATTGTCTGAATATATTTTTTTCTGGATGGCAATTTATAACTATGCCCAAAGAGTTCTAAAAGACTGTCTTTTGATCCAGCCATACCATTGCTGGGTTTGTACCCCAAATAGATCATAGGGAAAAAGACTTGTACAAAAATATTTTACTTTCTTTGTCTTAAACTGCCTTTTTTTTCTTCTTCCACACTTTGCTTCACTTATTTTTCTTTCTTCTCTTCTTTTTTAAAGACTGTTATATTGAGCTTAGTGAGTCACATGCTAGAAAACACAATAATTAGGTAGAGAGTATACAAAATCATCAATGATAAAAAGGGCCTTTATATAATGTTATATGAATATCTAATTAAGGAGATGAGTTAAATTGTTTAGCTTTGAGAAGATAAGACTTGGGGAAGGCATGATTGCTGTCTTCAAATATTTGAAGACTTTCATGTGAAAATTATTCATATTTGTTCTGTTTGGCTTCACAAATTAGTCTACTAGGAGTATTGATTAGAAGATACAGAGGTGGGTGAAGTTAAGATGATGCAACACAGGTAACAATCCAGCTGAAGTCTACCAAAATTTCCCTCCAAAAAACTTTAAAATAATTCCTCAAATAAAAATTTGGAGCAGAAAAGTAAATGAAAGGACAAAGTATAATATTTTTCCAGTCTAAAATAACTTAGGAGGTCATAAAAAGAAGTCTGTGACACTAGAGTGGGTGTTGCCCTAGAGTACACAAAGATATAAAACTAGTGGTGGCCCCTGTAGGCAGCTAAAATAGATGAAGCACAGAAGCACTGGGAACTCTTGAGTAGTGGCAGTATGGAGTTTGGAAAACTGGTCAGAAATATTAAATATTAGTCTTTGTTGGCACTGGTTGCAACTAGAGCTGACTGGCAACTCTATTGCCCAAATGGAATTCTAGGTCACATTCCTTTTGATCAATCACAAAGGAGCAAAGGCCCTGATCACAGTTCCAAGGCCAAGAGGAATGTTAACATTTATGGCTAGAGGGTATCAAAGTTCCAGCTATGGCTAGAAAGTCACAGTTCCAGCACCAACAGGATAGTCAATGTTCTTCATTGCAAGGCAGCTGGATCCCTTCCTCAGTAAAGGCAAGAGCACAGACCAGGAGATCAATGACTACACCTCTGTCAGGATCATGACAACATGGAAGCACTAAAACCTTGCAGACAAAATTGGCTTTGAAAATAGGAACACAAAAACACCAGTAGCTTGGGATAGTTCCTCTCTACCTACACAAGGCAAACTTTAACAAAAAGTTCAAAGAAAAGATATAATCTAAAAGAAATGAGCAAACAAGAAATAAAAATTTATTACAGTGGAAAGGAAGACCAACATCAAGACATAAACTTGGAAGAAAAAAACAATATAAAAATACCTACAAACAATTCCCAAGGAAAAAAAATGCTCAGTGGACCCTAACCAAGCAAGAATTCTGGAATAGTAAAAGATAGAAAGGTGACAAAGTAATAGCAATAAAATATGATGATCAACTGTGAATAACAACTATTATCAACATTGAAGGACAAACCAAGACTACTTCAAGGGACTCATGATGGAAAATGCTAACCACCACTATTAAGGACCTGATGGAGTCTCAATGCTGAATGAAGCATACTATTTTCACTTTATTTCCTCTATGAATTTTTCTCTAGTGTAAGTGATATGTGACTTCTTTTTCAGTGTTTACATAAAATATGTATTTTATGATAACACAGGTACAAACAATATCAGATTATCTGCTGTCTTAGGAAAAGGAAAAGAATGGGAGGGAAGGAAAAAACATAGGTCACAAAATGTCAGAAAATGATTAGTAACAATTATATTATCACGTAATCTCAAAAATTATTTCAAAAGAATATGATGAGCAGTAGAGTTAAAATTGAGAAAATAAATGGAAGCAATGTGGGAAAATAGTGAAAAGAGAATTGACAGCTTGGTAAAAGAGGCACAAAAATGTTGAAGGAAATTTCATCTTTAAAAAATTCACTGAAGAAAATAACTCCTTAAAAAGCAGATTTGGCAAGTGGAATCTAATGACTCTATGAGACATCCAGAAGCAATAAAACAAAGTCAAAAGAATGAAAACTAAGAGAAAATAAAATAATTCATAAGAAAAAAAACTGACATGTGCAATAGATCAAGGAAAGACAAGAATTATTAGACTACCAGAAAATCATAATAAAAAGTGCTTCTATCACATAGTCAAAGATATTATTAGAGAAAACTGTGCTGATATCTTAAATCCAAAGGGTAAACAAGAAATTGAAAGAATTCATTAACTATTTCTTGAAAGAGATCACCAAATGAAAACTTCCAGAAATATAATTGACAAATTGTGGACTTCCAATGTCAAAGAGAAAATATTGGAGAGAGAAACAATTTAAACATGATGGAATCATAGTCAAAATTACACAAAACTAAGTAGCTTCCATATGAAGTAGACACTCTGAAATATGATATTCCAAAAGTCCAAGGAGCTCAGATTGCAACCAAGAATGATCTATCCAGCAAAACTGAGCATAATTCTTTGGGGGAAATAATTATTTAATAAAAAGAGGATTTTTAAGCAATTATTATGAAAATGCAAACACTGAATAAGAAAATTCTTTTCAATATAAGATTCAAGAGAAGCATTAAAAGATAAGCATGAAACGTTAGTAATAAGATATTCAATAAATTTAAACTCTTTACATTGTATGTATGTAATGTAACTCCTAAGAACTTTATAATTATTAGGGCATTTAGAAAGAGTCTGAATAACAGAGGACATAAATATGAGTTCATTATGTGAATAAGATTCCCCCAAAAAAGCAGGAGTGAGAAAGAGGAAGGCATTGAAGGAGAAATGGAGAGATGTAATGGAGAAAAATGTATCACATAAATGAGGCACACAAAGAACTTTTATAGTCAAGAGGAAAATGGGTCTAGTGATAGCAGTCATTCCTTAAACCTCACTCTAACTGTTGTTGGTTCAAAAAGGGAAGGACACACCCATACACACACATATAATGAATAGATGATATAAATCTTTGTTATCAAATAGTATATGAAGGGAAGGGGATAAGAGATATATGAGGTAGTAAAAATGATGAGGCAGCTAGGTAGTTCAGTGGATAGAGTGTTGGTTATGGAGTCAGAAAGACTTGAGTTTAAATCCTGTCTAAGACAACTTACTAGCTATATGAGCATGGTTAATGCACTTGCCTTAACCCACTGGAGTAGGAAAACAGTAGACCACTCTGGTGTCTTTGCTAAGAAAACCCTATGAATAGTATCATCTACAGTGTCACAAAGAGTTAGTCATGACCAAACAATAATAAAAGGCAGGGTGGATTAAAGAAGGAAGTGTTCAGAAGCAAACAGACTTTTGTGGAAGGTCAAGGGAAAAAGAGAGGGAAAAAAGATGAAAAGAAAAAAGGTTGAAAGAAAATAAATAATCATAACTATGAATGTAAAAGGGATAAGCTCCCCCATAAAATGAAAGTGGATAGCAGAATGGATTATTTACAAGAATCTAACAGTATGTTGCTTATAAGTAACTTGCTTAAAACTGAAACAAATACACAGAATTAAAATAAATGACTAAAGCAGAATCTATTATGCTTCAATTAAAGTAAAAAAGGACAAAGGGTAGCAATTATGAGCTCTGACAAAGCAAAACCAAAAAGAAACCTAATTAAAAGATATAATAAGGGGATATATATTTAGCTAAAAGAAATCATAGATAATGGACATTGTTCCATTTCAGAGTGAACTCATATACTCTGAGAGACAATTATGCAGTGGATCGAGTACTGAGCTCATATTCCTGAGTTCAAATTTAGCCTTAGACATTTACTTGCTGTATGACCCTAGGCAAGTCACTTAATCCTGTTTACTTCAATTTCCTCACTTGTAAAATGAACTCTAAAAGAAAATGGCAGGCACCTCTGATATCTTTGCCAAAGAAATCCCAAATAGGGTCACAAATAGTTGGTCATGACTAAAAAAGACTGAAAAAATAAACAGTGATAATAAAACAATACTAAAATATTAGTTTCTCTGATGAATGCCTCATTTCTCAAATATATGTTAAAAAAGTGAAATACATTGGGGAAAAGGATGAGGAAACTGAGGCAAATGAGTTTAAGTGACTTGCCCAGGGACACATAGATAATACATATTTAACACCAGTTTTAAACTCAGAAAGATTAGTCTTACTGGTTGATTCCAGGCCTTGTGTTCTTTTCACTGTGCTAACCTAGCTGTTCCTTTCACATAAGAGGAGTTTAATAACTATTTCTTGAATAGAATTTAATGGAGGTATAAGAATTAAATTGTAAAGGTTTGACTAAAATATATGATGATTATAAATAATAATTGTGGTTGCCAGTTCAAAGTAATATTGCTCAAAGTTGAAATGACTTTAATAGTTTTTATTTACAAAAGAGGTAAAAAGGTTGAAAGCAGAGAAATATAAAAGGGTGAAGAAAACATTAGCCTACCTAAGTAAGTAATGCTATAATGCTCCAATGCTCAGCTCAGCCAGGACTTGTTGACCTTCAACCAGAATTGAACTCTCTCCAGAAGACAGGAAGGGAAAGCCAGCTATCCAGTCACCCAAGTTCCCTCCAAGAGGCAGGTCAAGATGATGACTCTACCTGAAAGTGACTCCTGAGGCCAACTTTCTGCCTTGAGCTGACCTTCTTCTTGATGCTGACTTCCTTTTTGAAGTCCTACTCGTTCTTGAAGTCAACTCCCTTACCCCAGAAATTCAGGGCCTTTTATAGTGGCTTCTTGTCCCTTCTCCTCTTCACAAGGGCCAATCACATCTTCCAAATTGCACAGTACTACCCAGGGGGCAGTGTTTGTGGGAACCAATTCTTACCTTCTGGAGAGGTGAATACTCATCAAAAGAGTTCACAGATTCCTAATTGACTGAGGTGTGAATTCTCATTTCCTGACTGATTGAGTTGAAAGAGTAGAGAGCTCCTCTACCTAGTACTAAGTATGGTGTTCAAGCTTTTATTGGTTCAATTCAAAAACAGACAAAGGAGAGTTAATCCTGTCTTCACAATCTAGTGATTTAGGGATACTTAAGTTATTGTTAACCAAAGTGTTAAATGAAAATAGGCAAAGGGTTCTTTTTTTTCCTTCCAGGAAGACTGGGGATGTAGACCTGTAGACCAAAAAGACCACACCAATGTAACTATCAATAATATGTAAAAAAGTCTTGACTGACCACACAAGTTAAAACCAGTGGAAATGCGAATTAGTTATGGGGATGGGGGAGTTTAAGGGGGTGAAGGGTAAAGTAAAAACATGAATTATGTAACAATGGAAATGTTTTTCTAAAAATAAAAAAATAAAACAATTGACAAAGGGAATAAAGGATTCCCTTTCATAAGTTTAAACTCAGAGAGAACAAAGAATCCCCTTTTACAGAGGCCAGTGGGGGATATAATTATCAGAAAAGGTAAGGACTCCCAGTTATTCCTTTTGTTAAATGACAATATGTGGATTGCATCAAAACCAAGAATAATAATGGATCTCTACTACGAGATCTAAAATCACTCCAAAAAGATTAACCTACAAATCTATGAAAAATAAATATGTGCCTATTCCCTAGAGCAGTGATGGACAAACTTTTTAAAGAGGGGGCCAAAGGAAAGGAAATGCTCATCTGTCAGTCTGTTTCTAAGGCAACTCTTTTGAAGTTTCATTGTATTGTATCCTACTCATTGTATCTGTCAGATTAGGAATAATGTCACATGGCCAGATAGAACATTTCAGTGGCCATAGTTTGCTCATCACTGCCCTAGACTGTGTTATAAAATTAGATGAGTACTTCATAGAATTAAACTTTGGTGCATTTATGTTGGTCAGTCATTTCTGATGAGCAATATCGAGACCAGGAATTGAATTGGAAAATGAGAGGGAAGAGATTGTTTTACTTTTGGAAAACTACAGCATTTTAAATTCAATGATCTTGAGTTGCAATCTGGCCCAAATATTCATATTTCTAATGGAAAAATTCTTCTGGGGATGGCATATCACTATAAAGCATGGAATTTCATAATCTAAGTTGCAGATGGCCCAAATGCATGTCAAGGGATTGGGAGAATGGGGTGGGAGAGTATGGTGGTATATAGATAAACTGACATATGTAGCAAAAAGCAAATAACTTGTTACATATCAGTACACAATTACTGATCAATGAATGAATGTATGATTATAAAAAGAAGGTAGAATGGTTATATACCTAGGATACAAATGGTTTGTGTTCTGTTTTGTTGATCATGGAATGTTTAAGTATCAAGAGAAAAAGCTCTAGTTCAATAGATCGAAATGATCTGGGAGGATATAGGGACAATATAATAGAATCATTTGACATAAGCATATTTCTACAAGTCTTACTGCAAAGAATGTCATTTCCTTAAGGCATTAGGCTATTTCATTCTTGTCTCTATCCCTATCTCAAATATTGTTTAACATATTATATACATATGTGCACATATATATATTATTCACTCTTTTTAAAATTTCCCTCTGTATCTAATCAGAGAGCTCTAGCCGAGTTTCTCTGAACTCTTCATATTCAAAATATTTTATTTAAAAGCTTAATGGGTGGTCATCAAAAGAATTAATAATTTGTAGATCATGTTCTTCATTCTTTGAGGTAGTTGTAATATTGTCAAGAAAATAATGACTAGTACAAATAACTGCCCCTTTCACATAATAGGAATTTAATAACTATTCCTTAAGTAGGACATAATAGAGGCTTTTAAAAGGAGACTTTAACCAGAAGACATGAAGATGTTTGTTGTCTTTTTAGATGACAATGATATGCCTACTTTAAGATTTATAAAGTATTTTATATATGTATGTATATATATTACATATTGTTTTTACCTGTAATTAATGTTTTCTATTTTACATATGGTGAAGTTGAGTAAAATCAATTATATTTCCATTGAAATGTAACTATATACATGTATGTGTATACATATATATTTAGACACAGACTAAGTAGTTAGTAGTTTTATCCTTGAACTTCTTGGAAATCATTCTTATTATATATTTCTGGTTTTATACTCAAATATTTTCTATTTGGTATGACCAGTTATAGTATGAGTTTCATTTATATTCACCTTCATGTCACCATTAAGTATCTGAAGAGGACTTTAGAGAAAACTCTTTTATATTGTAATATATCATAGGTAATGACTGAAATTAGTCTAATGGTTATAGTCACATTATCAATCAGACTAAATAATTATTTTGTGACCATTTTGTGTATGATTGACATGGTGTCATTTTCTAATTGGGGCATTAATTCTGAAAGGAATTTTTGCAGTCGTATAATAGAACTCCATCATTTTACAAATGAGAGTAAATAAAGCTAATTCAATTGTAAAATAATTTATAAATATGTATTATATTCTAGAAGTATCACAGATAATTGAAATACAAAATAAAAACAAAACACACCACACACACAGAGAAAGATCTTGTTTCCAAATATCTTATCTTCTAGTAAGAGAAAATAATCACACAATTAAGTTAATATGAATTAAATACAAAGCAACCATGAGCCAAATTAGGAAGTAACCCTAATAAATTGGTGATCAAGAAAGATCTCCTTAAGAAGTGACAGAAGATAAGCCTTGAATAAAGCTGAGGATATTACAAGATCAATGTAAAAAGAGAGTTTTCCAGGAGTTTTCCAGGAGTGAAAAAATACTAAAAAATATGATGGGGAGGGGAGATGGCATTCCATGTGTAGAGTTAGTCATTTTGATTGGAATAACCGTATACATGTGGATAATGAGGAAAAAGTCCAGTTAGACTGTGAAAGGCTTTAAATGCCAAACAGAATAGTTTATATTTTATAGGAGAGGTCAAAAAGTGTCACAGAAACTTCTTGAGTAGGAGAGTTCTCTTATATTCCACTTCCACTAATTAGTGAGAGCGGCAGAAGTTTTAACCTGGGATTCTAGACTCTTGATGCATAATTTTTCCAACTGTTCCATGTTGCTTCTTCTTTAGAGTCCAAGTATAACACATGTTTTACAACTCTCATCATCCTATTTATTCTCATTTGAACCCTCAATGCTTTCCACAACTTTTAGGTTATGTAACTCAGAGCCGCATTAATTGGATAATATCCCTTTGTGGTAAGACATAATTTAACCCTGCACGTCATTGACTTCAATGGACCCCAAAGTCAAACTTTTTCTGGAATTTCCAAGATTCCTGTCAAATATCATTTTTATATCCAACATTGGTGGAAAGAAGCAGAGAGAACCCAAGTATCTGCAATGTGTGCGACTTGGCAAGGACTGGTGTCTGGCACTTTCCAAATTGTTTTAGCAACGTTTGGCAAGGCACACACAAATTATAGATGATTATCATTTCACAGCATGTGCAACCAGATGGAGGAGAAGAACTGACACACAGAAAGTTTCTTCTTAGGAAATCATTACCTTCCACAAAGAAAGTAGAAATGGCCAGAACTGGTGACAGACTCATTGGAAGGAGAAAACAAAAGGGCTTTTTGAGAAGTTGTCGTATTCAAAATGAGCTTTAGATGATGTAAAAGTTAGCATGAAGTCATGATCATAACAAAAGAAAAATGAGAGATGGAGACAGAGATAGAGAGACACAGAGAAAGAAGTAGTAATGATATTGCTAGCAATTGAGATCCAGTAAACCACATGAAAAACAATGTGAATATTCAGATTTTCATAATTGCTACAGTTTTCTTAGGTTGACTGTTCCCTCAATAACATGATAAATGAATTTGGCAGTTGGTTAAGAAAAATCAACCATAATTTATAATGTCTTATTTTTCTTAGAGGTAAAATTTCACAGCTCTTGAAAAATGATATGATCATTTTTCAATATTTCAATAAAGAATCACAGACACATATGATAACTGTATCAAGACGGCCATAACTCAGGAGAAGTTACTAAATTGACAGGTCCTTTATTCTCCCTTAAATCTCAAACAGAACGTTATTAATGCATTTGGTGATTGACTCATTTCCATGCAGGTCAACTATTAAAATTGAAATGGGTCTATTCCTTGTCTTCCAATGTTTGCGTGAATTATGTAAATTGAAGTGTTAATAAGCAAGGTTACACCAAGTTCTCAATGTTTCACAATGACATTTAAAATATAATACACAAACAAAGTTACTTATTTAATCCATGAGGTTTGTCCTAGATTCTAATTACTCAGCACTTTCCATGCTTTGAGGATACACATGTAACATAGTATATATTTATTTTATTTACACTTGTGAATTAGAGGCAAAATATAGCTAGCTACTGCTTTACTCAATGTGCATAGAGTGAGAAAGTAAGAGCCTGGTCCTACTGGGGAGATCAGTCATGGGATAACCAGGTTAGAGAATTCTCAAGTACCCTCACAATATCCAGAATATTAATAGTCACCAAATTTTGTTGTCCTATCTCACAAACACCTACTTTATAGTGGCTAGTCCATTCCAAAACTACAGAATCTTCATCATCATCATCTACATTATAATTATTGCTCTTGGATTTGTATGTGTCATTATTGTTGTTGCTCCCACTGTTGTTAACAGCGTAATCAACCATTTCTGGGTGATATTTCCTGGAGAAACATAATAAAAATGAATAAACAACCAAACAATAATAGCAATAAAAAACAAGTGTAGATGTACACAAGGAATGTGGAGAATCACACATCTAACTTGCTTATGTTCACAAAAACTTTTCTTAATTTAGACTGATTTTTAACTAAGAGTAGCTAGACTCTAGAGCTAAAATTACCTCATTTGGAATCCTGGCTTCAATACTTCCTAAATCTATGACTCTGAGTAAGTCACTTAATTTCTGGGCACCTTAGTTTCCCCACCAGTAAAATGAGGTGGATGGAGTCTAAACCTCTGATCAAATGATCCTGTAAACATTTTGGTAATAAGAATGTTTTCACTCATTGTAGTTCTATCCTTTGTACTAGGCACAGTGCCTGGTACACAATAAGTGTCTAAATAATTTTGGGGGGGATTGATTGATTGCCTGATTAGTTGTTTTTTCAAAATGGCATTCAGTTCATACACCCACCATAATTGTGTTAAGGATATAACTATCTAGTGATAAATGACCAGTGAAGAACAGGATTATTCCTCAATCAGAAGATTATACAATTCCTTGTGAGTTATTATTGAATTAATAATTGTACAGCATGAATCTAAGAAACAGTTCATTATTGGAGAAACTATAAAATCATGAAACACATATCCTTATCATTTAATCATTAAAAGCTATATAGTTCTTTTCATACTCAGGGTATTAATTTTTTTTCTGTTTGCAATCTAAATTTAGCATATAGTTTTTTTGGTTTTTCTCTTAGTTCTTTTTAGAGCTTTCAATTCTGAAAAGTGGTGTTATCAATACCGTTAAGTGGCAAGGCCACATTACACTGTAACGACTAAATGGTGGAAAGAAAAACTTTCTGTATGAATTTATATTTTTAGGAAATTTTGCTCATTTTTTTGCTCTCTCCTGTTGCTATTTATTGAAGATATTGTGCCAGTATTCAATTGGTAAAGAGATCCCTCACTTAGCAGTTGCCTATATCAAGGAAATCACTGATCTGACTGAAACTAATAGGAAAATCCCTGTATACACATATACAAATTTATGTAAATAAATACAACATAATTTAAAATGTATTCATTTCATTTGGTTGTTTCATGGTAGAGGTGTGTGTGTGTGTATGTTTGTCTGTGTGTATAAAAGTCAATAACTTACCATCTTAAATGATCATTTGTGGCATGCGATGACAGAATAAGTGACTTATTTGGGGAAACAAAATCAATATTTCATAGAGATAGGCTTCAAATGCATATCTTCTTGATTTTAATATCAACCTTTTATTCATTTTGCTTTATTGCATTCTGAATTCTTATAGTTAATTTTTTGAGGATAGAAAAAATTTAGGAAAAAATAAAAAATCTGTTTTAATTTTCAAGATTGCTTTCATTTTCAAAGGGGGTAGCTTTTTGCACAATGAATAGAGGACTAGGACTAGACCTGAAATCAGGAAGATCTACATTCAAATGTGTCCCCAGATGCTTAATAGTTGTGTGATCTCGGGCAAGTCATTCAGCCTCTGATTTTTCAGATTCCTCTTCTGTGAAAAGGGGACCTTATTCCCCAAAAGTTATACCCAATTTACTCTTGCTATTCTGGCAGAAAGAATTTAGACCAACAGCAGGAATCTCTTGGCACTAAAAGTAGATGAAAGAAATTTCCATCTAGCATTCTGAATATAACCAGTATCCCTGAGGTCAAGTTCACAGTATGACAAAGATTATTAGAGGGGGCAGGAGGATGAACTTAACAGCATTTGGTGGTAAAAAAAAAATGACCTTCATTGTTTGGTCTTCCTTGGGCCTGTCAGTGCAACAGGGGCAAGGAAAACTTTTGGTTGTACACACTAAATTATTTTCTCTAATGCTTTGAACAATTCCTTTTTGATGCTCTCTGACCCAAATAACCCAATCTCTGTTCCTAGACTCATCTGGTCATCTAAGGTCATTCTATACAATAAATACATTCTTGAGGGCACTTTGATAACTAAGATGGAGGTCAACTAGACTTTTTTTTGTTATTGCTGTCACTTAGTTGAGAAGAAAGGGTTATTAAGAAGCTTAAAATTAAGTAATAATTATAAAGTGTTTTTATATCTGAAAACTATATAAGTGCTAGCTATACATCATCACTTTTGTTTTAAGGTTATCATCTATAAAATATAACAAAAAATTTCAGAAAGGAAGATTCTCAAAAAGGCTGAGTGATTACATGAATTCACCCATTGAGAATATTTGCCAACTTAGGGCAAACTGAGAAGCCTTTGAAATTCCAATTCACTGAATTATCTATTATTATACTGTGTACATCACACATGTGAACTGTCTCACCCCTCCCCATTTTTGTATGGAAGTTATGTTCACAAGAATTGGTAGATGTAGTGGTTTTTCTACTGGAATTAGGAAAGCAGTGAGTTGGAAAAATTATCTTCATATTAATGTTGATTTTTGGTAAGATTAATAAATTAATAAATGACAGTTTTGAATATGACAGTGTAACTGACCTCTATTTTGACCAATAATGTGCTTTTTTTGTTGAGCTAGATAGTAAAGAACACATTAAACAATCAAACCCAGCAGTTTTAATATGTTGATTGGAAAAACGAATTCCCTCAACATAATGAAAGTTATTTGAACAAGTAACCTGAAATATAGGGGTCAGTGTGTGTATATATGTGTGTGTATGAGCTTCTGAGATTTTATAATGTCATGAAAAAATTTATATGTGGGCATATTCCTGAACTGACAGAGATGCTCACTAGGAAATCTCAAGAGACTTATTTTAGTAAAAGGCTTCATTCAAATTACATATATTTGTCCAGTTTCTTTATTTACTGCAAGAGAAATAGTTTAAGTGAACTATGCTTCTTAAAATACATAATTTTTAGCATTTGTATGCATACCTGTATATATTAACTCTATATTTGCTCATCACATGGGAATTTGCTGGGACTAATGTGACACACTTTCTTGGCAAATTTGAATTTGCCAGAGGATGGATTTTGTGCATGTGTGGGTATATATATATACATGCATATACATACAAACACAATATATGTATGACTATATGTGTGTTTATACATGCATGTATGTTCATATTCTCCTTTCTTATTTCAGGCTTGCTGATAGCAACTTGAAGCTTTTTGGGGACCAGAGTAGCTTTTGATCAAATATTTAAAGATATTTGAAATTTTTATATTATTAATATCTATAAACATTTGATTTCTCTTTTAACCTCATTCATTCATTTCATTCCATACATACCTTTTAGCATATATATATATATATATATATATATATATATATATATATAGAGATAGATAGAGAGAGAGAGAGAGAGAGAGAGAGAGTGTATGAATCTTTTTATTCCTTCTTGGAATCAATACTGTTTGTTGGTTCCAAGGCAGAAAAGGAGGCATTGCTACTCAATGGAAGTGACTTTCCCAGAGTCACACAGCCAGGAAGTATCTGAGGACACTCTCTCTCTCTCTCTCTCTCTCTCTCTCTCTCTCTCTCTCTCATATATAAACATAGACATAGACATTTATGTGTGCTGTGTACATACACACATACATGCATGTAGATGTTTAGGGGTACATTTATATTTGTATATGTACATATACATATAAATAAATGCATACATGCAAACATATGGGAATCCCTATATTTTTCTACATAAATGAATGAGGTGAAATCTTCAATGTGATACCGTATATTATTTAATCAGAAGAAATAATTCTCTCCTCAACTCACTTTAAATATAAATGAAACTAAGTTTAAAAAAACTTCCTATGGTATGCATATATTCACACATCATTCATATTTCATTCTCTTTTCAAGAGATATTCATTGGAATATGGTAGTCAGCTGTACAAATTTGGCTGCTGAACTTAAGATTGAAGATATTAAAAGAAAACATATTTCAAATTGGTATTATCAGTTCTCCCTAGAAAATCTACTAAACTTACATACTAATAAGTTGTTAGAAAAGATTTGAAGAAAAGCTTCTTTTTTTAGCTTAAGTAAAAATATAGTATTTTTGTCACCCAGAATCATCAACAAATAAAAGCGTCAACCTAATTTGAATTCATAAAATCTTGGCTGTCATATTTCACAAAAACAAAAACACAAAAACAATAGGCAACTTGAGATATATGTTGCCACCTGAGGGTATTTATCCAAGGATCTTAAAAATAGGTATATAGGGGGCAGCTGGGTAGCTCAGTGGAGTGAGAGTCAGGCCTAGAGACAGGAGGTCCTAGGTTCAAACCCGGCCTCAGCCGCTTCCCAGCTGTGTGACCCTGGGCAGGTCACTTGACCCCCACTGCCCACCCTTACCAATCTTCCACCTATGAGACAATACACCGAAGTACAAGGGTTTAAAAAAATAGGTATATACAAATTGCTCATTTTTTTATTCTGTTCATTACCATCCTTGCACTGTGACAAGAGTATTTGAAGTCTTCTACTCCACCACTAACACAGAAATCAAGTTTGCCAAACCTTGGTTGTTTTTAATAAAGGACCCTTAGACATTAATACATTGCTGATGGAGTTGTGAATTCATCCAACCATTCTGGACAGCAATTTGGAACTATGCCCAATGGGCTTTAAAAGGCTGTCTGCCCTTTGATCCAGCCATACCACTGCTGGGTTTATACCCCAAAGAGATCATAAGGAAAAAGACTTGTACAAAAATATTTATAGTCATGCTCTTTGTGGTGGCAAAAAAATTGGAAAATGAGGGGATGCCCTTCGATTGGGGAATGGCTGAACAAGTTGTAGCATCTGTTGGTGATGGAATACTATTGTGCTCAAAGGAATAATGAACTGGAGGAATTCCATGTGAACTGGAATGACCTCCAGGAATTGATGTAGAGTGAAAGGAGCAGAACCAGGAGAACATTATACATAGAGACTGATACACTGTGGTAAAATTTAATGTAATGAAGTTCTCCTCTAGCAACAATGCAATGATCCAGGGACAAATCTGAGGGAATTATGAGAGAGAATGCTGTTCACATTCAGAGGAAGAACTGTGGAAGTAGAAACGCAGAAGGAAAACAACTGTCTGATCACATGGGTGGATGGGGATAGAATTAGGAATATTGCCTCAAAATGAGCACCCTAATGCAAATATCAATAATATGGAAATTGATCAATGAAACATGTAAAATTCAGGGGAATTGTGTGTGGGCTATGGGAGGGGGTGGGAAGAGAGGAGGGAAAGACCATGAATCCTATAACCATGGAGAAATGTTATAAATTAATAAATTAAATTAAAATTTTATAAAAAGGACCCCTAGTCTCAATCATTCTTTACTCTGATAAAAATCTTGATGTAAATATTTTAGAGTTAAAGGAAGCATGAAACTACTGATTTTGTGATTTGCAATCCCATTATGCATTTTCTCATTGTTTTTGAAAGTCAGATAAGAGCAAAAATATATTGTTGTCAAACAATCCAAAAACTTATACTATCAAAAAAGTTTTTACAAAAAGTTACTTATAGTAATAGATCCCAAACACTTCTCCTACTCAAACAACCACTGTAATTCACCAACTTATTTCCTTTTTTATTTGTATTTTCAGTGATTTTGAATGTTTTCATATTATTTCCTCATGTTTCATCCCCACACAGAAGTTTCCCTTGTATCAAAGTACAAACCACATATTGACTGTGCCTTGTAGTTTATGTATGATTTTTTTTTTTTGTTCCTGAGGTCTAGATCTTCTCTACCGAGAGGAGGGAGATATGTTTCTTAATAACTTCCCTGGAGTCAACATCAGCTATTGCATTAATCTGAATTTTGTCATCTTTTAGTCTTGTTCTATTTTATCTTGTGGCTATTGTATATTGTATTCTCTCTGTCTCTGTCTCTTTCTGTTTCTGTCTCGGTCTCTCAACCCTTATCTCCTGTGTGATACTTTCAATATTAAGTATTGGTTCAAAAGCAGAAGAGCAGTGAGGCCTAGGCAATTAGATTATGTGACTTGCCCATGGTCACAGAGCCATGAGGTGTCTAAAGCCAGATTTGGACCCAGGACTTCCCCTCTCCAAGTCAGGCTATCTAGTGAGCCACCCAGCTGCCCCTAATATTGTATTCCATTAATTCTGCTTACTCTGCTTTAACATCAATTCATACATTTCCCTAAATTCCTCTGAATTTTTCACGTTCATCTTTTCTATCTTAAAATGTCTCAAAGTTTGAATGGATCTTTGATCTTAGTGATTGGGCATTCTTTCCAATAATAGAGATTGCGAATCATCCATGCCTTCTCATCCTATGGGGATCTTTCATTTCTCCCCACTTTAAATCCACCACAAAGGCCCTACATAAAGAACAAGGAACCTTTCTGGCATTCTCTTGGTCTTCTGAGAACTTGGGCTGACATGGAAGACAGGTTAGATTTAGGCTTCCTGGCCCTAATTTGTGCAGACTCTCTCCGTACCTTAGTTAGTTTACCCTCTGTAAGATGTGAAGGTGTCTTCTGGACTCCTCTCTCTACAACCATGAGGAAATGCAGCAACAAGAAAAAAAAAGACACTTTAAGAAATCATGGTTGTTAAATGGATGAGCAAAACTTTTTTTAAATGAATGAATAAAAATAACGTTCCTTTTCTTAGCATTGTTCTCTCTTTTTCTGTTTCCGTCTTTGTTTTTATATCAATCTTTCTATCATTCTTTCTGTCTACCTCTGTCTCTCTGTGTCTCTTTCTCTTTTTCTGTCTGTCACCACCTCTGCTTCTTTCTGTTTCTTTGTCTCTTACTCCATCTCACTCCATTCATCTCATTGTTTCTTGTTTTTATCTGTCTCTGTTTTAATCTGCTCTATTCTGTGTCTCTCTTTCTCTTTATCTCTATCACTCTTTGTGTCTCTGTCTTCCTCTGTTCCTTTTTATGTTTCTGCTTCAGTCTCTGTCTTTCTATCTCTCTATCGCTTTCTCTTTGTCTTAGTCTCTCTGTGTCTCTGGTTCTCTGTCACATCATCAACCTTAATGATAAAAACCTTCCACAAAAATAATTCTTAAGCCTCAGGAACAAACACCTCTTTGGCACCCTGAGAGAATATTCAACAAACATCATCAATCTCCTTCTGAGCATGATTTACAACCTTTCCTCTTGGCCGACTGGAAGCGTTTGTGAGCATGCCCCAGCAGCATCACATTGGGATTTTCCTCTACTTTGTCCTCTAAACACATCTGAAAGGGCCCTGTGGATTCCTGCCAAGAGGGAGCACATGCTCTCCAAATGAACAGAACCTGATCTAGAGATCTAGGGGCACAAAGTATTTTCCAATGGAGCTGCTCAGCGCTACCACCAGGATGCAACCATTTTTTTTTAATCTGAGGAGTGGATATTTGAGTCAGCAATGGAATTTATCTTTTTATGATCAATGTGCTACTTTCAAAGTATCAGACAGAAAAGACAAAGAGTGATGGGGAGTGGAATTTGAGTTCTTAAAACAACATGAAAAAATGTCTAAAACCAATGTCTTTTGAAGCATGACTGTGGATCCTTCTTAACAAAGCTCTATTTCCAGCATAGTTAACATTCCTAGGTGTCTGATAAATGCACTCTTTCTGCATGTTTTCTCTGAGCCTCAGGAAAGGATCCTCTGAACCACAGCTGAAGTCATTTAGCACATAGCCTCCTGAACCGCTTCTTACTCTGTGCACTCACTAAAACAGATGCACATACATTATTAATTGTTACCTAACTTGCAATCATCATCAAGGGCAGAAAAACTATACCCCCATCAGGAAAGCATGCAAACATTATGATTAGTGGAAAACATAGACAGATCTTTAAGATGTCTATAGTGAGTGAAATAGTAGCTACTGACATGTCTGGCAGTGCTTACGAAGGGGAGCGTTCTGAGGCTGAACTGTGGTGTACCCTACCCAACTGATGGGAATCCTTGAAGCTGGAAACCCAGTGGAGGAGGCTAGACTGCCACAAAGAGAAGGAGATGCAGAATACATTAGTGCCACATCACTTTGATAGGATTTGCGATTTTTATGTAGTTTTTTTTAAAATGGCAACTGCATTATATTACAGGAAATTGTGGGTCCCAACCAAATAGGGGCACATAGTTTCTGGGCTAAGAGCAATCAGACCATGTGAAGGGGTTGGGATCCTTTGATAGAATGATACAATGCCACCCACATTATTTGAATAGAATGCAGGCTCATTTCAAAGGAAACAGGATTAATGTCTGTATTCTGTATTTGCCCAAGGCTTATTATGTGCCCTGAGGTAGGATGGAATGGATAGTTTGAAGTTTGAAGAAACTAGAGTAGGAACATCTGGATGTGACTATATTGGGTGGGTTGATTATCCTGGAGAATATTTGCAAGGGGAAAATTAAATTGCATTTGAAAAAAATCAGAGAAAGTTTCTGCTTTGGGAATCCCTTATATCAATACATTAACAAAGAAATGGTTTTAAAGGAACAAAACGTTGATAAATATGTACATATATGATATAATACATACATATGTACACAAATGTATTAATAAATAAACTCATTGGTTGTGATAGCTCTCCTCAGTTTTCCAAAGATTATCAGGTAGAAGAGGCACTAGGCTTATTCTGTTTGACATCAGAGGGCAGAAGTAGGAACAGTGATTAAAAATGTCAATAGGCTGATTTTCAGTACAATATAAGCAAAATGTTTTTAAATTATAAAACTATTCAAATCTCTTAATTTTGAAAACCAATTTCCTTCTAGTGATGCAATAAATCAGGAAATAAAATCTGCAAGGAGTGAAAATGATGGATATTATCAAAAATTTTAAAATGAGATGCACCACAAACATATATTAACTATATCATATTAAGAAAGATTGATTTTCAACTAAAAATGTGCTATGTGAGATAGCATCAATGTAGTTGGTGACCTTATTAGTACATGGGTCAAAGATTAGAAGAAATGAGAGTAATCAGTGTTAGAGGGTTTGTAGAAACTCAAGCACATTAATATAATAATGGTGGAAGTGTGATATGGACTTACCATTCCCAAAAACAATTTGGAGTTATACTAAGAAAGATGATTAAAATGTGTACTGGATATGATCCAATAATCTCACTGTTGAGCATATACTACTCAAGAGGGACAAGGACAACAAAAAAAGGTTTAATGAAGAATAACATCATTATAGATAAGCATTTAATGTTAAAAAAGAATTGTAAATAAAGTAAAATTTCTCTAAATGACTTATGTAAGCAGATACAAAATGAAGTAAAGCAGAACCAGAAAAAAAAGATATGCACGCTGATTACAAAATAAATGGAATAAACTGTAATGACAAAACAAATGAAAGTAGATGTTTTCAAATTATCATGATTGCATCTGGCCCCCAAAAAAGATATATGGTATTTCGTTTTTTAAAAAAGGAGATGGGGGATTATAGGTGTGGAATATACCATATAACGTTGTACTCGGTTGATGTGTTTTTAGATTTTGCTGATATTTTATTAATTATTATTATTTGTAGTTAGGTTTGACTTTCTGAGAGGAAGAAGGGAAACATATTGAATATAGATGTGTTAAAAATAAATTAAATATAAATATATTTGCATACATATGTCTATGAATATATATATTTAATAGCAAGTATCAGTCAAATATAAATAGAGAGAAACAATAATCTTTTTTGTGCATCCCTATTGCACAAGAAAAAAAGAACAAGAGAATAAGAAAAAAAAAGACTTCCAACAATTTGACTAGATAATCTTATGGAGGGTTTAATTCTAGGACATTATTAAAACAGATCCAAAAATTCTTATTCTATGAATCGCTTATCCTTACATATGTGTAGTAGGATTATCCAAAGCTGAAACACATTTTAGGTCAAGTCCATTCTCTCCACTGAAAGAGGGAGAAACTGAGGCATAGAGAAGTGAAGTGTTTTACCCAGATTAAAGTATGATGTGTCTAACATAGGATTTTATCAAAGTTCTTTTTCACTCCATATTTAGTGTCCCATGGAAAATAATACAAAATAATGAGGAAATATGGATACATCAGAACATTAAGTGATGGGGGGGAAATATCATTATCAGGGAGGTCAATATTTCTAGAGGTATTGAAACAAGTAAGAAGACAAACCAAAGTCAAATGCAGATTTGTTTGGCTCTAGTCAGCTCTTCTTTTCTACTAGTTCATCTCTTGGATATAACATAGAAACCCATTTCAAGCATCTTGAAGGATTCTTAAAAAAAGAAGTGTCTGGAATCCATCCACCATATTATTTAGAAAGATAGGTGAATAGATTTTAAACTTTGCAATGAGAAAATTATTTGACTGTGAGCATAACATTAAACATAGGGGAACTGTAAACCAACCAACAATCCTTTTTAATATTTATGATTCAGCTTATAAATGTTCTTAGGTAGACCTTTATATAATTCATTTCTTAAAAAAAAACATTTTAAAACTTTTTCATCCTCCATTGGTATAAAGCATATTATCCTCGATTTCCTGTTGTGCTTCATTAAAGTTAACTTCCAATTTATCCTCAGCATAATAGCACTTAATTTCTCCTTAGAAATTAAACCAATTCTTCTTATGTATTGGAGTAATAACTCTAGATATTATTAATATCATAATGAGCGGAGAACTAGTCAGTTCCCCAGTATAATAGACTATTCAGGGTCAGATTTTGATAAATGCAATATTTCAAGGTAATATAGAGCTATAAACATTTCATCTTCTCCAGTAAATATGAACTCCAATAGTTTATAGGTTATATCTATCACTCCACTGTATAATCTATGCACAGAGTAATAACACATCTCAGAATCATAGATTCTCAAATGTCGAAGGTACCTCAGAGACCACTGAGGCAAAATGGTCCCATCTATAGTAAACTTGACAATAATTTGCTTTTTCTTGAATATTTCCAGTCAACTGATACACACCACCTTCTCAAGGTGCTTGTTCCATAATCATATAGCTCTAATTATTAAGAAGTGTTTTGTTTTCCCTGATATTAAACCCGAGTATACCTCCTGACATTTTCCTTCCTTTTTTTTTCCTTTTCTCATTTCTGAGCTCTGGTCATATTAAAAAACAACAACAACTCTAATTCCTCTTTTCTTTCATGACTCTCAGATACTTGAAGCTTATTTTCATATCTTTTCATGTCTTCCCTTTACAACATACATATGCCTCCTCATTTTAACTAATGCTCAAATGGCACCATTTCAAGTCCATCACCATCCTGAATACCATCCTTTGGGTGATCTCCATTTTGGTTAGCAATGCCTTCCCTACATGGGGAGCTGATATTTGAAAAATATACATAAGATGTGGTCTAACCAAAGTAAAGCAAAAGATACTCTGACCTTTTTTAGTTCCTCGATATTAGAAATTATTTAATCCATCCCCTTTGTTTATAAAGGAGGAAGTTGTGATAAGGGAGATTCAGTGACTCACTCACAGTTTTGTAGTTTACTGGTAACACAGCAGAGGTTCAAACTCAACTTCCTCTTACTTAAAAAAAATTTAGGTTTTTTTTTTTTTCCAGGAAAATTCTATTTATTTTTTAATGCTACCTAAGGTACCCCTATCTTTTCTTTGTAAAGTGATTAGCATAGTTCTTTGCAAATAATAAGTGGTATATGCATACTTATTTCCTTTCTCTTGTCCCACTTCTCCATTCCCCTATATCAGTGATTCCCAAAGTGGGCACCATCGCCCCCTGGTGGGTGCCGCAGCAATCTAGGGAGCAGTGATGGCCACAGATGCATTTATCTTTCCTATTAATTGCTATTAAAATTAAAAAAATTAATTTCCAGGGGGTTAAGTAATATTTTTTCTGGAAAGGGGTTGGTAGGCCAAAAAAGTTTGGGAATCACTACCCTCTATCATATTGTTAACAAACTTTATATTAAGCTTTTAATCCAATAATTTTTTAACCCAAGTTCTTCAGAATACCATCTAGTCATACTTCCCCATAATGTACATGTGAAGTTATTTTTTAATCCATATTTAAGACTTCTATTATATTCTATCTTGGATCTATGTTCTTACCTGTAGAGATCATTTTGCCTGTTAGGGACACTTGAGAAGTGTAATAGATAAAATTGGCCTTGAAGTCAGAAAGAAGTGAGTTCAAATCTGACCTCAAACATTTGCTGGTTGCATACATAATCCTATACAAATCACTTAACCACTATCTTCTGTAGTTTCTTCATTTGTAAAATAATAATAATAATAATAATAATAATAATAACAATAATACCTAACTCCCTGGGTTGTTGTGTGGATCAGATAAGATATTCATAAAATACTTTATAGCCCTAAAAGTGCAAGTTAATTGCCATCATCATATCATCATCATCATCATCATCATCATCACTATCATTATTCTGATTATTATGGTAATCTTCCAAGTATTTTGCTAACTTGGACCTAGTCCTGAACACTGTGCCTTTCTATGAAAGCTAATTAACTTCAGTTAAAGACCCCAGCATAGCCTTTTAATGCACTAAGGTTCTGAGGTCACTTCATTCAATATCCAGCAAGTGTACTATTGATGCTATAATTAACTTAGGTTGATTCTATCCACCTAGATAAATAAATTCCCCAACAAATTAACAGACAAATAAACAAATAGAACAACCCAAGGGATTGGTGAATGAGTACTAGATTTGTAGTAAAACATCCAGCACTGCCTCTTACTACCCATCTATAAAATAAGAGCACTGGACTTAACCCTTATGGTTTTTTTTAACCTTAAAAATATGATGTTAAAGGGGAAAAAACTGCTAGTATTTTATTGTGGAAGGTGGGGGGGAAACAAATTATTCAGAAAACAGTTAAATTGATTGAAAATTTCACTTTATTTTTATTTTAAATGTTGGCAACATTAGCCAATAGCTAAATAGAAAAGGAATTCAGAAACATTGGCTTGCAGTAGAAAATCCCTGCTCATGTGTCTATAATAATATTGTGAAAATCAATGCCCTTTATTTAAACTTAAAAGCACCAACAAAAATCATAGATTTTTAAAATGATTATATTAATCCTCCAATGAAGACATTTTTTAGATATTCAGCATTGTTTTTGATTTTGCAATCAATACATAGATGGATATGATATAAAGATATTTAGCATTGAAAAGTTTGTATGCTTGGAAGAATTAGCACAAATTTATTTGTAAATAGAGCTTCAGTATTTATAGGGATACATATTTCGTTTATTAGTTTATTCATTACATGTCCAGTTACACTCATGAAGGCAAATAAAATTAATAAAAGTGAAAAACCACATTAGATATTTTATACAGTTTAATACATATAATGCTAATTTGTGAACAAACTAGGAGCTTGAAGGAGCTATATCACTATAGTGGTAACTAGCAAATAGTTGAAATGTAATAAACACTAAAAATCATGATATCAGAAGACAAATAACACTTCTAGAAGCTCAATATACTCTTGCGTTCTTAGAATCAGGATAAAAAAGATCACTCCTTTTGAATATATAATTACTTCTTGGCTGAGCCACACTGGAGCCATCATGTCTTCTGACTCAGCCAATTAGACAATGATTTATCATCATACACTATTGACTGAATATATTATATCTCTGAATCATGAAGGAGGTACTTTCAGAAAGACTTGGGAAGACTTGTAAGAACTGATACACATGAAGTGAACAGAACTGGAGAAAAATTTACACAGTATCGGTTTTATTGTAAAATTAAATAACTGTGAAAGACTTAGTAACTCTTATCAGCACAATGACCTAACACAATTCTAAAAGATTCATGATGAGGGATGCTATCCCTGTGCAAATAGAGATCTGATGGACTCGGAGTACAGCTTGTTAATTCATCTCTCTCTCTCTCTCTCTCTCTCTCTCTTTCTCTCTGTCTTGCTTTCTGTTTCTCTTTTTCTCTGTCCCCCTTTTTCTCTTCAAAACATGGCTAATATGGAAATGTGTTTGAAATTACTTAGTAATAGTGGTAGATTTTGAATCTGTTGCTTTCTCATCATATGGGAAAAATTTGGGAGATAGAAGAGAATCTATAACTGAAATGAAAGAAAAATAGTGCAAGAAAAACAACATAACATTTAAAGAATTTTTATTTTAGAAAATGCCAAGATTCTCCAACTACACTTGGATCTTTTTATGAGAATGTGAGCATGACAATTCATAGAGATGCAGATAAAGCTTTCTACCCCTATCAAAGTATGTAGAAAGATTAAAAGAAAAATCAGTCCTGTCTACACTACCAAAATATTTTTAAATGCCAATAATGTCATTTTCCCCATATCTTTCTACAGTCTTATCTTTGTATATATGATATTCCATCATTTTAAATTTAAATTTTGCTTCAATTACTACACAGCCTGCTTAATAAATATTGATTGATTATTGACTGTATTACTTTGTTAAAAAGTTGAATTAGAAATATATATTTATCATCCTTTGGTCTTATATCATCTTAATAAATAAATTTTTGGAGAAATCATCATAACATATTTCCATTGGGCTAGAACTAATTTTCATATCTTATATGTAATTATAAATTTGAACATTGGAAATTTGAATAATGTGACTACTTCATTGGATCCCTTCTTCACATTAAATGGGACCTAACATAACCATACAGTCAAAAATGATGTGTGATTTTTTATGATCTAATGAAATTTTATGAATATGCATTAGCATACAGGATAGATGAGAAAGTATTTCCAAGGAGTATGTGACTAAGGAAATTTTCAGAAGACTTAGGAAACCTAAATTATAATTAACTTTTGTTCCTGGCAGAGGGGCTATGTGGAACACTACTCAACTTGGAATCCTGAAGACAGAGGTTCAAGCCCAATCTCTGACACTAATTGTGTGATCATGAGCGAGTTATTTAACCTTTCCACATCTCAGGCAATTCCCGAAGACATACTGTCTGTACAACCAGAGCCAGGTCACTTACCCTCCATGAACATGAAACAACTCTCTAAGGCATACATCAATGTACCATAAATATTAATGAAATTTTCTGTGAAAGTTTTAAGAAACAGCCTTTTTCATTATCTATATCTTGATATGATCTGCTAAACACTGACCCCAAAGAGAATGCAAATTGTAAAAGAGGATACGGATGAGGCATTGTGTAATATAGTACTTATGACTAAAGAGTAAAAACTGGAAAGGATTCTAATTCTAGAATCAGGATAAATGTGTTAGAATCCAAATCTGTTATTACCTTTTTAAATCTTGGATGTTACTTTTTCAAGGTTCAGGTAAAAGTAAAACTTGATAGAAGCAATCTATCAATGATTTTAATAAGTCCTACACATCTCCACAAGTGAGAAAAATCTATTCAGCATGGTCCAGGGATTTGGTCTTGCCCTGAAGTTTAATTAATATCAAGAGCCGAGCTTGGAATCAGGGAATTTGCCCATGTAGAGGAAGGTATGGGGACTTTAAGAAAGGAAGTAGAAAGAATTGGAAATAAGAGCACAAACAAAAGGAGGAAGAACACAATAGTAATGAGTTGTGCTAGAGAAGAGAGAAATGGCCATTTCCCCAATAAACATGTTGCAGCAGAAGTCTGGGGCTTAAGAAATCATTTTTAACTACTTCTCAAAGATAGAGAAAAGCTTAAAGAAAATCAGTGCTCTTTCATTATTCTCCAACCTTGTTCCTCTGTGCCTGTTTTCTTTACCTCAAAATTTCTGATAACCAGAATTTTGTCTCCACCACAAAGAAGTCAAGTGATAACTGGAGATAAATTTAAGTTTAAGTAATGGAGAGAGCCATTTCTCTGCCAAAATTTTAGGGGTCTTCCTAACTGGGGGATCTGAAAAATTTGGACTCTATTTCTAATTTTTCATTTAACATATACTCTCTAAAGTAGCAGAGGAAGGAACTGGACTTGAGGGACCATTATATCATCCTTTCAGCTTAAATAAACCATTTATTATAACAGGCTATAGCTAATAATATCCCAGAAGATTAAAGTAGTAAGGATTTGAATGAGTGTTAACAGTTATCACAAATTATCCGTATATTCCATAGAAAGTCTTTTACCCACTAGTTTTAAACTCCTCTTTTTGTTGGCCTTAGTTTCCTAAACTGAAAATGAAGTGGTCAGAAATAAATTCTCTCTAATAGATCAAAATATGATCTACCCATATCTAAATATGTATCCTTTTTAATTTTGTCCTACATGTTTAAATAATTTAAGTAGAAACTACTCAAAAATTCAACTTTTCCTTATTTAGTAACAAAACATTTTCAAACATAATTCTATTATAATAAGAAGAAATAAAAAATAAGAAATAAGAAAAATAAGAATATCTCCACACTGGTGCTAAAAATAGATTCTTTGAAAGTACTTAATTTCATACAAAGAGTTGTGAAATCAGCAACACCATAACTCATATAAGACCTAAAGAAGGTGAAGAATAGGATATGACTATGGATAAATGCATCCTATTAGCAGAGATTTATTGTAAAATAAACTTTTTAATGGAGACACTAGGTAGATACAGATAGGCATATGCATGTAGAGGTTGACCTATTTTGCTCACAGAATCTCAGTATCTTAGTCATAAAAATCTGACAGAGTTGGGAAGGGCCTGAATGATCATCTCATCTAACATGTACTTGAATGGGAATGTACTCTGAAATATCTGTGACAAGTGGAAAACCAACTCATTCAGGAAGACTGGAAATGTGGTATTGTTACAAATACCCTAGCCTTTATCAGATCAAGAAGTATATAGAGGGCATCTGAGAAGGTTTATTAGAAATTATAAAGATGACTTTTAGATTTAAATCATTTGGAATTGGAAAGGTGTCCTTTCTGAATGACCTATCTTAGTCATTCTTTTCTTCTCAACATTCTTGAAGCTCTCAGGTGTAAATTGTGAGCAAAAAAAAAGGTTTTAGCAGTTACAACCACTCTTGAAATCTTTGAGCACAGTAATTGAATTAGGGGGTGAAAGAGGGAGACATGATGCTTCACCCCTGGTAGACTTGGAGCTTTTTTTTTTCATAGAAATTGGCATTGGTCTTCACAGTTTTCATTGGGCTCTGGCAAAATTCCCAGAGCTCAGAAGCTCTCCCTCCCAAATGGGTTCATTGCTTTATAACAGGCCTCTTAGGTGTTGGGGGGGGGGAACAAAAGCATTATTTTGATAATGGTCTCAATTTTGGATTTAACACAACTCTTCTGAGCCAGTATTCAGACACTATTTTTAAAAAAGACTACCAACTTATTAATCTTTGCATAGCTGTGGTGAACAGGTTAATATTTACTCAAAGCCTTTTGCTCAATATTTAATATATTAAGGTATCTTAAATCTATAAGATGGACCTGGAGGCAAAATTGCTAATGTGTGTAAGCATCCTTACACATGCTTACATTTTCTAATAAACAATGTCAGGTCCTTTAAATTCTTAGAGGTAAGTATGTATTTCAAGTTTTAATATTTCTAAATAGCTTACACAGTTTTTTTCTTTATAAGAACAAGGGTCATACAGTCGAAATTTCACATCAGAAATTAGGAAATAAATTTTGGTGTGGAGAGAGAATGCCCAGATTTCACAGGGAGGACAACTTACTTGTATAAGGTTACAAAAAGGGGTATAATAAAAAATCAGATTTGAATGTTTAGGTTTTGATTCTAGAGCCAGTGTTCTTTCTACTACACCACATCAGAATTGTGTCTTGAAGGAAGATAAAATCCTTAGAGGTGAAGGTGGGGAGAGAGAGAGAGAGAGAGAGAGAGACAGAGACAGAGACAGAGAGACAGAGAGACAGAGACAGAGACAGAGACAGACAGACACAGACACAGACACAGACAGACAGACAGACACACAGACAGAGAAGACATTTCCAATGTGAGGAATAGCTTAGATGCATACAAATGAACTTCAATAGTTTCCCCTTTCTTTCTGTTACTTGTAACCATAGCACGATTCCAAACAGTTGGACTCCATAAGCTTTTCTTGTCCATCTCGTCCATTCTGTAAAGGGATTAGGTGCTGGAATTGGAATCAAGGGGCCTGGTACCAATACCTGATTCTTCCTTTTTCTTGCTCTGAAATTTTGGGCAAGTGACCAGGTATCTTCTAGAGTGAATTTCTTCCTTTGGTGTTTAGGATAATATGTGTACAGCATTATAAACATCAAATGTTTACAAATTGCAAAATATAAAAGCTATTATTTCATAATACTGATAGGTTGTTTCAGTATTGATTTGTTCTCATCTGAACCTTAAGTAACTTGCCTGAGATTAAATAGGTGATATTGGTAAGCAAACCTTTTAAATAAAAATTCTTTGAAAGGAAATGATATATGTGAGAAAATACATCCAATAGTAGACCACCTTTGGTTTTTATACCAGCCAGTTTGGAAGGAAGGGGAGATTTTGTCCTATAGTCTATCTGATAAGCTAACATTGTTTGAAACATAGTTTTAGTAAAGACCTTTCTATTATGATTGGCATTTTACATAAGATGAACTTATTCTGGGCTTTTTCCTTCCTGACATGTTTCTTAAACATTTGTGTCACTCTTTCATATTTTTCTTTGATTGTGTGAACCTCCTTCTATTATTTTTTTGCAGGGCATATCTTGTAATAAAAATCTGAGCTCATCAGCAAGCATCCTCTTTAGTCACATTTGTTTCTTTGATGTGTTTTCCTTTCTATAAACTTCTCTGTGTACATTCTAGATCTCCTTAGAAGAATGCAAACTCCTCTGAGACAAGGGTTCTTTTTCATTTTTTTTCTGAATCCCCAGTCAGTAGAACAACACAACCACATAGTAGGTACTTATTAAACCTTTGTTGAATTGAATTGAATTTCTCAATGAGATTACTTGCATTTAGGTTGTCAGAATTATTTCACTTTACAATTAGTTCATTTTTCTTGCATTGTCTTCCCGATCTTGTCCCTAAATTTTCTGAAATCTCCTTTGCTCATGTGTGGTGTTTATAAAACTAGGTACATTGTTCTCTTCTTTGTTTAACTACAAGAAACTCAAAACAACTGGAAAGAATAAATGCCCACCATTTTGATCTTGATATGCAAGCTGTGTGACTGAGTAGAATTCATTACTCTTCTCTGAGATCCTGACCATTAGCAATTGGAAGAGGAGAGTCACTTTTCCACAATCTAACTCACAAGCAGTATACAAAAACTAGACCTTTCCTAAACCAGGATTATCAAATGAATGTGTCATTTTTCTTCTCCTTCTAGAACAGAAATTCAAATAGAGATCAGCTATTCATCTAAAGTAAAATATAAAGTATATATGAAGTTATTCCAGGACAATATATGATAGGGAGGGTATTGACATCTGTGGAAATCAGGATAGAATTTGCTTGGGAGGAGGCGCTGGTTCTGAGCTTTAAAATAGCTGAGAATCCTAAGAGATCCAGTGAGGATGGAAAGTATTCCAGTATTCCAGACATGGGGAGAAGGAAGAAGGAAGGAAGGGACAAATGAACGAACAAACAAAGGAATGAAGGAATGAAGGAAGAACCAAAGGAAGGAAAGAATAAAAGAAGGATTTACTAAACACTTATTATGCCTGAGGAATTGTGCTAATGTCTTTGCAGATAGTATCTAATTTGATCCTCACAACATCCCACAGAAGTAAGTAATAATATTATAATCATTTACATTTAAGGAAGCAGATGACAGATATTAAGAACTTGACCAGAGTCACACAGAAATAAGAAATTTCTGAGACTAGATTTGCACTAATGTCTTTGTAATTCTAGGGCCAGTGCTCTATTCATTGTCTCACCTGGCTACAGGAATCAAATTTTATATATCTGTAGTAGTATTAGGAATGAAGCTTTATTTAGTACAACAGCAGGGACCCAAGTTGGTCTAGAAAAAAGACTGGGTGAAGAAGTATGTTGCATTCATTTCTCCAATGATGACACTTACTGGTTACCAGGAAATTTCTCTCACTGCTTTGATTTGTTGTGGAGCATTACTTTTTTCTTTCTGAAAGTTTTGCGCTATATTTACTTTTTGTTCTCTAATCTATTGATGCTTATTAACTTTGAAGAAGTCAGTGAGTGACTCATTGAATATGCTAGGTTGCTTTTTCCCTTGTCAAGGCGCATAAGCCTTTTAAGCGTCTTGTTTATAGATGACTGTTTAAGGGCTCACTTACCTGATTTTTGTCAATGGATTTTTCACTGTTCTTCATTGTTTCCTAATTGTTTAAATTTATTTTCTTCATTTTTATGTCAAAGATTGATTTAATGAAGGAATTCAATATCTCAGTTGTGTTACATCATTAATTTTTCCCTCTCTGTATTTATTAGCAGGGCCATTTTTTCTTCATTATCTCCATTTCTTTCAATATATTGGTAAAAAATGCTTTTCATTCTCATTAAGACCTTTTGCTATAATAATCCCATTTAGATTTTTAAAATGTCTTTATTTTTGGCTGCCCTCACCTTCTTGGAAAAGTTAAATAAAAAAGTCACCTCTTGTTTCTATATCTATTCTTCCCACCCCCCTTTTTAATTTAGAATATTTTTCTATGGTTACATGATTCATGACCCACCTCTCCCTCTTCCTTCCCCCCTCCTGAAGACAACAAGCAGTTCTACTGGGTTATACATGTATCATTGTTCAAAACCTATTTCCATGCCATTCATATTTTCAGTAAAGTGATCCTTTAACATCAAAACTCTAATCATACCCTATCGTACTATGTGACTGATCATATATTTTCCTAATGCATTTCTGTTTCCACAGTTCTTCCTCTGGATGTGGATAACATTCTTTCTCCTAAATTCCTCTGGATTGTCCTGGGTCATTCATTGCTGCTGGTAGAAAAGTCTATTACATTCAATTGTACCACAGTGTATCCATCTCTGTGTAAAATGTTCTCCTGGTTCTGATCCTTTCATTCTGCATCAATTCCTGGAGGTCTTTCCAGTTCACATGGAATTCCTCCAGTTCATCATTCTTTACAGGACAACAATATTCCATCACTATCAGATACCACAATTTATTCAGCCATTCCCAATCAATGGACACTCTC